>NW_010158027.1:0-2073 GCF_000695765.1 Mesitornis unicolor
TACTGAAGTCAAGGTAGACCACATCCACTACCAACCAGGTCCCTTCCAACCCCGACCGTGCTGTGGTTCTGTGATTTGTATGAAGAAAAGCCCATAACGAGCTGCATCTTTCTAAATCCAGTTCTTCAGGAGAGCTCCAAAAAGGAAAGGGGCATTTAAAGGCATCGGTGTTTAGTTTTATTATTATTATTAGGATTAATGCAGTAACTGGGCGCAAGACAAGGATGGAAACCTGTGGTTTTGGGGCTGTGCAGAGGCAAAGCAACTGCAACGTTCCCATCTCATCCAAGGGGCAGGAGGTTGCATCTGACACATTGGGCCTGCTGGAGGTAAAAGGACAGGGGTTTGATATCAAAAGGGATGTGATCAACCAAACAGGAAGGGATGCGAAGGAGTCCGGAAAATGGGGAGGCACGAAATACCACAAGCTCGAGTGGGGTCCACCAGAAATGCCAGAAATTGGAAATACGCAGGAGAAAACAACTGCAAGATTGCGATGACCGGGAGAGTTTCTGATCCCCAAATTAACGCCCGCAGCCCGATAGGTTTGAGTCACTCACAAGCCCTGCGTGAGCTCAGTGTTTGGGATGAGCTGGCTGCGAGATGAGGCACAGGGAGAGGAGGAAAAACACAGAAAACCTCCCAAAATCAGGAGGCAAATTGAGGCAGGGCGGCAAAACCCGAGAAGCCAAAGGAGGATTTCATGCTTGGAGAGGAAGAACCCGAGCAGCAGCTGATGCCGTTGGTAAAAACTCGCTGGGGAGAGGAGGAAGAACGGTTTTTTATTATATGCAAGGGTGGCAGCTGGACTGGAAAACGGCAAGGATGGGAGGAGAGGAGAGAAAGGGCTGTAAAGCATTTAATGGGCTCGGAAGGCAGCGCTGTAGCAGAGGAGAGGACGCCGGGAGGAATGCGTGAGGGGGGTTGAAGTTAAAGGAAAAGCAGCGCCTTGCTTTGTGCATGGAGAAGTCCCGGCTTCACTGAACTAACGCCGTTTTCTTTCTGAAGCGAAACGGGTTTCGCAGCGCGTTTCTGCCTCGCCCCAGGAGCGGAAAGCTCCGTCTCGGGGCAGGTTTCGGTCTCAGAAAGAGGCCTTTGAAAACAAAACTCTTTCAAAGCGGCTGTGGGAGGGATTTGAAGTTGTGGCAGAGGAATATCCCTCCCCTTCGATCGGCGCTGCGTGTTTCTCGCGGCTGTAAGACAAGAGCAGGCTCCACGCAGAGCCCCAGCTCCTGCTGCCGACGCTGCCTCTCTGGAAGCAGGGGGCACAAATCTTCCAGACGTTACCAAATCCCAAATTCCGACAAGAAAAGCCCCCAAATGGGTTGTTTTTATCATGCCAGACCGGTGGGAATCTGCTGCTCGGGCAAAATCCTGACCCTGCCTTTGGTCCTTCACGCCATCTTTTCAAAAAAACACAGTCCTCCAATGGGGATATGAACAGGAATGGCATTTTCCTGGGAAATAAATCAATCTCGTCATCTCAGCACGCCCAAACACCCTGGCACTGATCGGACGTGGCTCTGTCACAAACCACTGCTTGCCCGTGGAGCGAACCGCCGATAGCGCAGCTTGCCCGAGGTACAGCAAACAGCACCCGCGCAACCAGAGCGAGGCCGGACACGGCGATTTATCTGGGGAAAAAAAACAACGGATATCAGGAGAGGAAGGGAGAGGCCGTTTGGTTTGGGAGGATCAAGCGGTTCAAACAATCGGGGCTCTGTGAGAGCGGCGCCGGAGGTGCCTACGAGAGGAGGTTTGGGCTGGTGAGGCGGTGCCTGGTGGGAGATGTCGGAGAAAGCAAGCTCAGGAAGGCTGTGGCCGCGTCTAGATCTGCAGAGGAGATATCTCGGTTCCGCGCGTCAATGGGGACACCACAAACAACAAAATTAAGCCGGAAAAAAGAGTGAAATCGCTGCGGTCTCTCCTGAAGGTGTCAGGGCAGGCTCAGGTGTGGGTCTGCAGCATGCGGGATCCTGCGGTAAAGGGACTGTGCGGTGTGGAGCAGGGGCAGCTACACAGACCCCCAAACAGAGCCTATCACAGAATCACAGGATAGGAGGAGTTGGAAGG
>NW_010158028.1:0-9613 GCF_000695765.1 Mesitornis unicolor
TAAATATATAAATTTATAAATAAATAATAAAAGGAACTTCAGCACAGAGCAATGGTAGTAACGCTGCCTCATGGGAAGAAAGAATAATCCTGCTTCAGGTCAATAAACCCTAATTCTTAAGTAAAGCATACCATTAGATTTATCTTTTCATTTGCTTCTTTTCTTCTTTTAATAGACAGTAATGAGTTATCTCTGGACAGCTGGTGGAGTTACAAGATTCAGGTAAATGCTTCCCAGATTGCAACTTTGTTACAACAGAATCATAGAATAGTAGAATGGTTTGGGTTGGAAGAGTCCTTAAAGATCAACCACCCCTTCTAACCTGGCCTTGAACACTTGCAGGGAGGGGGCATCCACAACTTCCCTCAGCAACCTGCTACAGTGCCTCACAGCCCTCATAGTAAAGAATTTTTTTCCTTATATCTAGTCTAAATCTACTCTCTTCCAGTTTAAAACCACTCCTCCTTGTTCTATCACTACCTGCCCTTGTAAAAAGGGAAATAATTTCAGTTTTGGATAAAACAAATTATTTTACTTAATTTATTTTACTTTCCGTTTAACTCCAAGTTCAGAGAAAAAAATCGTTTTGAGTATTGCTGAAAATAATTTGTTTTTGTTTTGAGACCCTCCAGTGAACTGAAAAATCCATTACTTGCTCAGCACTTCTCTTCAGTTTTGGGTTTTTTTTTGCACATGTATTTGTACCTGCTGCTAAGCAAAGACCACAGGAGGGCAGAAACATATGATTCTTTTCAATTTGGACTTATGGTGGCTTAAAATCAACTGCCTCTGCTTTAGGCTCAAGTTCTTAAAATGGAGTCATGTCTGATGTGTTGGAGAATAAAGCAAGCTGACAGACTTCTCAGCTAATTGCACTAGTTAAAGCTTTCCCAACAGAAGTTCCTTATTCTCTCAGAAGTCAGCATTTCCTTGGAGATTTTGGGTACTAATACATAATATTTACAGGAAAGGAAAAGCTGTATCCCATAATAGCATTTTTTTAAAAAATTTGTCTGCCTTGCTGTTTTGTTTCATATATCATTAGATTATCTTTCAGAGGTCTACCAGGAAGGAAGAAAAATAGAAAATATTATATGCAGTCTTAAGGTACAGATTTTCAAAGAAAAATACCTTTAGATGGAAAAGAGAGAAATAAAATGAGATGGAATTAGATGAAACAGTGTTGTATAACGCTAGAAAACTCCAATGTGTAAGTTAATATTGCAGGTGCAAGTACACAAAGAGAGAGAGAAAAGGTAGGTACTATAAGTTAGCAATCCCGAAGAAATGTTAATAAAAGTAGAGAATGACTGCAACTATACATAAAACATATTCAGTTAGCTATAGTATGGGGGAACACAGCCTCCTTTTTTCATCAATTTTGTCAGTTAATTATGCCAAAGTGACTGCCTAAATGCTATGAAAGTAAAGCATGTACAAGTATAACGCAGTTGCTAATCATACATTACTCTGATACTGTCATGTCTTTATTTAAAATTCTGGACACAGTAAGAAAATTTCTAAATTAGGTCTAACTTACTTGTGGCTACTAAACTTTTATCATAACGTTTTCTTCTGCTAGGCATGTTTAACTTGGTAGCACTCTGGAAAAGAACAAAAGAAAGTATAATATTATTTAGCTCATGCTTCCATATACCTATGCATGTGTTAATTTACTATGCAAACAAACCATTAGTGATACATCAATGATTTTTTAGTAACCTTTGCTTTTATTACTTTCCCATCACATCATGTCTTTACTATGTACAAGCTGACACTTTTGTCTTCCTCTTGAATTCAAGTCATAACCTGAATCTGTGACAACATGTATATCCAGATTGTAGATAGATTTGGCATGAAATAGACACATACAAATTAAGAAACCCTCCATTTATAAAAAAAAAAAAGAATGCTCATGTTTCTCAAGTGAGGAAGAGAAAATTTTTATGTCATTCGTATGGATATCCTTTAAAAAGTAGTTTCAGAAAAGAAATCTGCCACTATGTAGGGAATATCATACATGTGTATGTTAAACTGCATCATGATACACTTGTGTATTCCACCTGATATGATGTATACTATGAGAAGCCCTAATCTGTCAGAGATTGCAGTCTGTGGCTTTTCTGTGTCTAGTGACTGAAATGCACATTTCATACACGATCTCCTACTGAAATGCCTAATTAATTCAGCCTATTCTAATAAGTCTGAGTGAGTTTAGTAGAACTTCTAACATGAAAGAAAAGCAGTTGCACATGTGTGCAGTGTGCAGATGACTTTTCTCTCTGTAAACACAGTTCATTAAGCTTTGAAGGCAGAATATACTAGCAGTCTATACAAGTTCACAAACCTTGAGTAAAATACTCTTATTTGCTAGTGATTTTTATGGGCTGCCTTTGTGTTTCAATGCTAATGTTATCCACACTAGACTAGAACTACTCTCAATATTGTAGAAGATACAAGAATCACTTCTTCATTTTTCTAAATATGTCTTAATCAAAAACAGGCTGAAATGGTTGTTGGACTTACCAATAAATCAAAAAGACATGATTTATAACTGGAGTATTTTTTAATTTCAGAGGTTTTTTTTAAAAATGTAAGCAAAGTATTTCTACTGTCAATCATTTATAAACCCCTATGATGTCATTCAGGATACTATAAACATGACCAATTATTTATAGACCGGTGATAATTTTGTACAGTGATAACTCCATTAGTGATAATGATTACTTTATACTGAACACCTGGATTCTTGGAGATTCTATCCAAAAAATGCAAGTACCCTATAGTGGCTGCATAGAGCAGCTGTTAATCAGAAGAAAGTCAAATTGATATAAAATGGAAAACTATATTATAAAACATGTGCATTATTCAAAGCCTTAGTAGAAGTAGTGACTTACCAGCCAAAAATGAGTTTATAGCATGATGCAGTGGCTGAAAAGAAAGTCAGTCTATGAAACTGTAAACTCAAGTAGGGCAGTACAACTGAGACAACACACCCATTTGTTGTACAAGTTTCTAAAACGGTGATGAAAAACTTGAGAAGTATGATGAGAATAAAGCACTACCTCTACAATCTGACTCATGATACAAGTCTAAGGAGGCTTAATTGGAGCATAATGTTTTACTACTCTGCAGTGATAGCACTAAATAGATTACTTGCACAATTTTGTCATTAGACTGAACTGCTTTTGGCAGAAGTTTCAAATTCCACCTGGGGTATTTCACATGCACATCACAAATTACATATCTTTTATCATACTGCTCAATGTGGCTTTTTTGTCATTAACCAGTATGATCAACAAAAATGAGAAGGCTAAATTGGTAATAAAAATGTTTATATCATTATAATCAATTATACATGCAAATCTTCAGCCTTGCACACTGTAGGAAGCTCAGGAGATACATGGAGTGTGGTAAGTTTGATAAAACTATAGTTTATGCATTTGTAATAGCTGAAAACTTTTTTTTTTAACATGTATATAAATGTATATTTCAGCCCCAAAGGGAAGTCAAATACAACTGGGTTACAAATAAAATATTTAGTTTAAAAAAATTTCTTCTGCCGTAAGGCTTAGTAACTGCTGGAACATCTTACACAGAACTTGCTGCAGAATTTACACTGGTAAACATTTAAAACATGAATTGGATGTTGTAGAAAAAGTAAGGGCATGGTGTTGTAATTAATTGGTGCACATCCATGACTGGCTTGTGTTATGCAATAGGCATGCAACATTTTCCATTTTGGCCTTAAAATTTGTGAATCTACCAAAACATGATTTGGAAAACTACTGTAAAGTAACAGTTGTCAGCTATTTGACCAGTAAACTCTACACCACTTCCAGATAAATCAATGACAGTTGTGATTTACGTAGAAGAAACAATATAAGAATTTTCATCATAGAAGAAAAGATCTGGTTTAAAAGAGGGAGGCTGTGAGTACAAAAAAAAATAGCATGAATGGTAACATAATCTCTAAGAAGTGAATTTGAGCAATGATTAATGAAGGACACTCACCAGGGTACTTCACACATTATCATCTTGTTTTATTCCATTTATGGAAGGTAGTAGTCTGGGGATGGGGAAGAGAATGGGAAGAGTAAAAGTGATAAAACTTGTGGGTTGAGATAAAGACAGTTTATTAGGTAAAGGAAAAACCACACATGCAAGCAAAGCAAAATGAGGAATTAGTGCACTGCTTCCCATCAGCAGGTAGGTGTTCAGCCATGCCAGGAAAGCAGGGCTCCATCATGCATAAACGTTACTTGGGAAGACAAATGCCATACCTCATATTGTTCCCCCCTTCTTCTTCTCCCAGGTTTATATGCTGAGTATGACATCATATGACATGGGATATCCCTTTGGTAAGCTGGGGTCAGCTGTCCCAGCTGTGTCCCTTCTCAACTTCTTGTGCACTTTCAGCCTCCTCTCTTATGGAGAAGCAGAAAAGGCTTTGACTTTGTGTAAACATTGCTCATCAATAACTAAAACATCCCTGTGTTATCAATACTGTTTTCAGCACAGATCCAAAACATAGCCCCATACCAGCTACTATAATGAAAATTAACTCTACACTAGCCAAAACCAGCACAACAGTGAAAGCGTGTATCAGGTCATGCTATTCACAGTGATATTAACTATGAAACTATGGAAATGAATCTTTGGGGGAAAAAAGGAACAGTATATATATTTAACTCCTGTAAATTTTGCTTTACTTAGTGTACACCTACATAGTAAACTGCTATGAAATGATCCAGGTGTAGTTTTAAACAAAGCAACACAGGTTCCACAGAAATGTGGTTTTGATTTGAACTTGGGTTAGTTTACCTTCAGCAGAAAGAAGTACGCATTTACCTTCAACTCTTTTCCATATGCCAGGTCCCTTGGGCAACTGGGGAAGTGAGGCACAGGGAAGCTATTAAAAGACTTACTTGATACACTGAACAATTGAACTTTTAATATTGAGAATACAGGTGGTGGAGTCACTGATCTGCCTTACTAAAACTAATTTTCTAAACTTTCCTTTGTCAGTTAGACTCCAGGATCAATATTTAAATTCTTTTTTGTAGACTTAACTTTAAGAAATTCTGAGTCTGCAAAACCTCATTAAAACTAATGAAAGACAGTTTTAAAACCAATAATTGATCCGAAATGGTTCAAAAAATTTTGTATCCACCTGCTCCATGGAAACTTACTCCATTATATAAAACATTCACTTCAAAAGAATGGCAACAAGAGATGAATGAGAATATTTTTTAAAATTTCTTAGAAAGCTCTGGGTTGTAGGCATTATAACCAGCTTTTTCAGTTTAAGTGAGCAGAAGATGCACAGAAATGCATATCATTTATTCATATTTTAATCTCAAAAGTAAATTGATAGTTTCTAATGAAGTTATAGAGTCTCTTCTAAATAACTCAGAGTAAAATTCTTGTCAGTCCTTCACAAGTTCTACAGTTTCACCTGTTGGATAGCTTATTTCATCTCTTCAGTTCCTTTTAGTCCTGTTGTCAAGTATAAAATTTAACACGTGAAATTAAGCTAAAAAGCAAGCTGTTTGTCCTAAACTCACAAACAGTGCAGAGAGATGAGTAAGACAGTTACTAACATGAAATTAGATTATTTAATGAAAATATAAAATTGACAGAGTTTAGCCATCTTTAAATCTTAGTAAACAAGTTATATTGTTATTGCAATGTATCAAATTTATATATTTGTACAAACCATATATTGCTATTGCTCTAATATGATTAAAGTATTATTTCATATGACACAATGTTTTATTAAACAGTCATTCTAAAAGCATACATGTTAATCTGTTTTAAAAAGGTGTTTGACAGCAGTAGAAAAAGCCGGTACACTTTTGCTACCATTTTTATTTGATTCTGCAGACCTGTTTTTCCAAAAAAGCAATTCACTCTGTACTTGAGTGTTTTTCCTCGTTACAGTTTTATATCTGTAGTTGGTCTGGGAGGAAAAACAAGTAAAAGTAAAAAGCTACAGGTCAAAAGACAGCATCACCAACATGCTTATCATGTAAATCTCAGCTTTGTTAATTCTGGCAGCCAGTCACTAAAACCAGAGCCGCACAATGCTCAAGATAACCACATGCCTTACTTTCCATGAAGGGAACATAATGTCATAGGTTTCTTCTTTCCAACTGTGTGTGAATTTTTGTTCCTGTTCTGTGGTAATGAGTGTATTTACAACATCACATTGGGTATCTCCTAATGCCAGATCTCATTCACAGCAATGTCCCAGGAGATCTGTCTTTTCCTTTGTTCTTTCTCCACATAACCATTTTGCTAAATACCACTTTTGTGAACTTTCCCTTCTAGCAACATCTAGGCTTTCTCCAGATCCTCTGGACACTCTCCCATTTGCTTCTATCCCAGCTGGAACTAGATTCATAAGTAAAATTGCACATGTAATTCTCACATCCAAAATGTATTTCATTATGGCTTTTGTTTCTACTTCTTTCCTCCTTCATTTCCTTGTCCTAAAGTATAAAAACTCTGTGAAATTATCAGTTACACTGAAAAAGTCAAGTGTTTCTTCCACTGCCCTTTAAAAAATATATTCATACATGTATAGATATTTAAATATAAATAAATTTTCTGTATATATACAATTTTTGGGGAATCAATGCATTAAGAAATACAAAGTTATATAGGTTTCTTGAGCTAGATATCTTACTGATTTTCACCTTATGTAGCCAATAACGTCTGTGTACAGTGACTACAAAGTAGTGAAAATGTTTACCTTTCTGATTTAAGGAGGCTTTATATCCTATTTGTTCTGCTGTAAATAAAGCAGATCACAATGAAAAGTAAGACATATTATGTGGAACTTAATATACAATTCAGTTACCAATGGAAGAGGGTGACATAGGCAAAACTGAGATGTGGGAAGTGGAAGGAAGTCATATCCTTGTACAGGATGAGAAGTTGTACCTTAGCAACTGTCATGAAAATTTTCTCAAAGCATTTCTGAATGGCTGTGGTTTTTGATCTGTCATTTTATAGTATTCTGCTCTTAAAATGTCACATTTTATTTCTCTCTGACTTGCTTATTCATTCAGACTGATGTAGAGTGCCCACAGGGTTCACCTGTGGCCTGCATAACAACAGATGTTAAGACAGAAATTTGAGTACACACAGTGTGTGTCAAAGCTGTTTAGGAGGATGCTGTTTGGGAGTATGCTGTTTGAGAGGGTGCTTGCTCAAAAATCGTCATGTTAAAGAAGATGTGATTTTTCTGTTAAACTGCAGATATTGATCTTGAATCTATAGCTCACTCATTGCTGATTAACTATGTAATATTAGTAAATGAATAAGCTACTTAGTGTTGGTTTAGTGTAAACTATACGAACTAAGCAATACTGAGAAACAAATAGACACTTGAAAGTTTGATTAGCTTCGACTAGCCAAAGAGCATATCTGATTTGCAGCCTGTTACACACTAAGGTGTATGGTACGAATCTGTTGTTAGTTCAACTACTGCTTTTGTATCCTAATAAAGATATAAAAACATTTTTAGTTCAGTTGTATTACTAATGCTCATTATTTACATTAATACAGCAGTGTCTCAGTAGTACTCTTAAAATTATTATACAGGAAAACTTCAGAATATCTGAAGTTTCTTTTTCTGTGGTGTTGTGTCACCCTTCCAATGTCCCCCTGTGCACTCAGGTCAAAAGCATCAGTCTGTCTCAAGAAGAACAGAGCTGATAGGGGTTATGAGGTATCATAGGTATCCTGAGGTCTTCCCCAAGAGAAGTACAATGGTTGTGGTGATGGAGATCTCTTCCTGTTCATACTTGCATACTTTTGACCCTAGTTTTATGTGTTTTCTTACTCTGGCCTGCTTCCTTCCCACTGGTTTGTCTCCCCTGCCTAGAAGGTGCACCACAGCCTTCCTCAGCCCCAGGGTACATGTCCTGCACACTAACAGAGCAAGTGCCAAAGTGTTTTGGAAGATTGATTCAAATTAAGAGAAGATTCTGAGGCAAAACATATATATTGTTGTGGCTTAAATTAACAATAAAATTCATTATTCAGAAGAGAGTATGCATAGAATATCTACCCAAGCTGTGTTCACTTTATGAATGAAACTTTGCTTAAATCCCAGCTTAAATCCTTGCTTAAAATCCCAGTATGTGAAGTCTAAAACTAATGATGCTGTTTGGCCAATTTAATTATTTGCTGATATATATTTTAGCAATTACAGATTCTTCTGTGTGTCAGCTGTATAAATCCCACTGAGGAAGAAATGTAAAAGATTAAAAAATATGTAAGAAACCTTTACTTAATGTCTCTTCAAACTCAGTCTGCCATCTAAAGAAATCATTCAGGCAAAAAGAAGGGGTCCTCATTAATATCACCTAGGTTGCTTAGAAAGAAATCCTAGTGACTCTGATATTCAGTGGATACCAATTTTAAAATGCATCCATCTGGAAAAATCCTCATATTCATGCTAATAAAATTCTGTTATTCTATTCTGTTATTCAACATACTATAAGGAAGGAGTATAACACAATTCTCCATTGATAATGTAAGAAGAGTAAATGTGAGTCTGTATCCAAAATTAAAATTAATTATGTCTTTCAACATGTAATTACATGTTTTCTACTGAATGCTACTGAAAGTTTATAATTTTTTTCACAATATATAATACAGTCAAAGTCTGCTTATTTCAATGATTCTTAGAAGGAAAATGTGATCAAAAATTGAATTTTTGAGAAAACACTGTAGGTACAATGACAATTACTCATACAGCTTGCAGAGCGTTTCTTCAAGGGAATTGCAGAGCTGAAACTGCAACAGAGCAAAATTCCAGGCATTGCAAACATATTTAGGTAGATAGGATCGTTCTGTCTTGTAGTCAGAACAAAACTTTTGACCCATTCCTAGTTTTTATATTTTCTTCCCCTTCTGTGATGAATCTGAAGAAAAGAAGTACCTAGCAGAGTTTTAGGTACAAAGCAGTTACCTTTCAAAATGATAGCTATCTTCAGGAGGGTACATAATTGTATGCAAGGTGGAATCTACATTTACCTGATAGTGATGGACTTAACTCTTTCTGAACTGGTTTGGTCATTGAAAAGGAGGTGTTTGGTTTTTGGTCTGGGGGAGCGGTGACACTGGAGTTTTTTTCCCGTTTTATTTTGTTTTTCCGAGTTTAAATGAAAGGGAAATATTTCCTCTGGTATTCTACCTGAAGTTAACTCTGATATAAGAAAGACCTGAAAAAGTAATTAAGAAATGCACACAATAGCTTTGTCTTTTTTCAAGACCCCTTTTCACAACAGATAGCTCAAATGTTTGCTAAATGGTATATAAACCTACAATCACCTTAAGTATTGTCTGCCTTAACTAAAAATAGTTAAATTGCTTACAGCTTTTAATATTTGTTAGCACACAAAGGGCAATGTTAAAATAATGCACATCTATGGGCAAGCTGAATGACTAAGGAGATTTTGCTTTATACTAAAATTTTGGTCAATAAATATTTCTTTTAAATGCTGATTAATCAATATCATATAGTAAAATGACTGGTTATGTTCAAAGTCTCACTGTTGGGAGGACTGTGTGGGAGTGGGAGTAGCACTATCCGGAG
>NW_010158029.1:0-200 GCF_000695765.1 Mesitornis unicolor
AGTGGGCTGGGGCCGGCGCGGGCTTCCGCCGTGCTGGGGAGGGGAGCCGAGCCGTGGGGCAACCGGTGCTCAGGCGGAGCCTGTCTTCGCCTGTTGCCTCGTCTGTCCCACAGAGCGCTGTGATACCGGTACTGGCGTAGCCCCCTTTTCTCCGCCGGCCCCGTCCGCTGTGGTGGGAGCGGGGGGGGTGGGGGCCCCCC
>NW_010158029.1:231-36608 GCF_000695765.1 Mesitornis unicolor
CTCCGGCTTGGCGGGTTCCTGTTTTTCTCCCTTTGCCTGTATCTTCTTTAGGTTAACGCCGCGCAGAAAGGGTGTCAGGGCACGGCACGGCACTTCAGGCGCTTCCAGCCCTGTTTGGCCTGCGAGGAAAGTTTCACTTTCCCTTTTCCTGGCAGGTGTGAAGCGATCCCCTGTGGTCCTTGGAGAGCTTCACAAGTATCCCCCGATTTAACACAAAATGCACCTGCTTTTTTGATGTGTCTAAAGCTGCAGTGATAATGTGCTGGCGTTTCACGTTGTAAATTAAAAACATAATGTAATTTACCAGTATAACATGCTTTAACATGTTAATGTGGTGGAGGTGTATTTTAAAGATTAACTTATAGCAAATATCCCAGTCATATTCCACGTCGGGATTTGAGTCCCCTCTTAAGACACATCTCCACAGCAGCCTTCACTAAACTTTGTGAGAACTTCCAAAGTTGGTAGTTTACTGCAACAGATGTATCTATAGATTTTAGTTTTTCAGACTTAACATGAAAAAGACCCCTATTGTTGCTGTGGGAGTTCTTCTGTTGTATAATTAATTTAGGTTATTCTGCTGTTCTCATGTTTGTATTGTAGCTGTACAGTCTTTTTTTCCAATATTTATGTGTGAAATATAGTGGCCAGATAAAACAGTCGGACCAGAAATTTTGTCAACTGAGAAGAAAAACTGAAGTGTAGGAGAGAGTAGTCCTCTTGTTTCTAAGAGTATGTTAACAGGTTATTCAAACAATCCAAAAAACCAGTAAGGCCCAGTTAGGCAGTTGACTCGAAATGGATGTTCAGGGATAGTTGTATAGGATCATGGTCTGGTTTGCACAGTTTGACAGTGTTCACAAACAGGCTAATGCACAAGTAGATTTTGATCATGGTGAGTTGTCTCTGGTTGAATGGGTGAAGGTACACGCATGTCTGGGGTTTTTCTATGATGAGCTCTGTCGTGGTTTAGGGCTGGGCTGGCCACTAAATCCTGGGCAGACGCTCTCTGTTAACCCCTCTCCCCTCCCCAGAAGTGGAAGAGAAAAGAGAATAAGGGAGAGAGACTTTACGGGTTGGAAAATAAAACTAACAGGTTTAATAAAATAGTAATACTAATACTACAGGATAATAATGTAAATAGGAAAATAACGAAATATATACAGGTATGTACAAACATATTTGTAAAAACCAATATAAAATCCTCCCTGCATCACCTCCCCCCTAATGATGGTTACGTCACCAAAGGCTCTAGAGAGCAGGGCTTTGGAAAAGTCCCAGTCCGGACCCAGCAGTAAGTGGGAGCAGGATACAGGAACTGGATTTAGGAAGAGACAGATCAGGATTGGAGGCAGATGAACCGGCAGGGTTCTGCTTGGACTTTGGCCATCGCAGGAGAAGAAAGGCAAGAGGGAGGGCAAGAGAGTGAGACCCTTGCGATCCCTCAGCTTTATACTGAGTATGACGTATGTGGGATGGCACACCTAGTTGGTCAGTTTTTGGATGATCTGACCTGTCTGCTCCTCCCCACGGATACGGCACTTGTGGTGTGACAGTGGCTTTGTGTTGTTTACATAACATACAAGCACTATCACTTGTAGAAGTGAACACTGTCTGGAAAAACATGCCATTAGTTTCAGACAGTTCAGCCACTTAGAAGAGTCTGAGCTGAAAAGTAAAATCACTAAATAGAAAATTAGTTCTATTTAGCTCAGACCAGGACAGCTCTCATCCTCGTGTGTGGCGTGAGGTGAAGTAACTCACCCCTCTTGAGCAGGCTGTTAGAAGGCTTTGGCATGTGAAATGTGCATCAGCTGCTCTTTGGTAATTGTCCTTTTGCATAATTTTTTATGCTGTGGGAAATAGGCAAGAGTTTACTGTTGTTCATTAGCAGCGTACAGTGTTATCCTATTTTTACAGTGGTATTGAGATATACTGCCATCTCCTAGTAACTTACCTTTTTATTTAACTTCTTGCAGCACTTGTTGCCGCACCAAAACCTGGGTTGACTGCAGACTGGGACAGAGGCTAATAAAGACCCATATGTCTTCATGTACCTTCACTTAAGGGTGATGGTATATGTAGCCACAAGGCTGATTTTTAGTTTGATTTGTGGCAGATTTCCTTCTTTCCCCAGTGTGATGATGTGTCAGAGAAGAAATGTAGAGGAAGTGCTTCTGGAAAAATTAATATATAAGGTGTAGAAAATGCAATTTCATAGAGTATTTCAGCAGTACAGTGCTACAGTTTATATTTTAAAAATGGCGGGGTGGGGGTGGGGAAGAGGGTCATTACTTTGTTGTTGAGACCAGCCCCAAGAAGGAATTTTTGATTTTTTTCTGAACAGAGGAGCAAGCATAAGGGAAGTTCTACATTATTTTTACTGTTATAAGCCTTTAGGTTCTGGTTTTTGGGTTTGTTTTTGTCCTTTTTTTTCCTTCTTCATCAGCAAAAGCTGGCTATGTAAGCAGGGAAACAGCTCTCTCCCCTGAACAAGTCTGAGAGGCAAGGTTAAACAGTGTATCTTTATTTTTTAAAAAAATTCAAGTTAGATGAAAAATCATCCAAAGTTTGATTAGGCATTCCTAGGCTAGCAGTTGAGTGCTGCAAGGAGTACTGTATGTTTGTTGCCATAGCAGGAGTTTGTCTTTGACTTCTTCTGTATTAAAACTCATGTTCTCTTCTTCAAAAAATAAATAAATAAATAAATAAATCACTTCTGCTGTTTTGAACTGTGAATCAGTAGATTTCTGTTGCAAGTGATTGTGCATTTCACTCCTTTTGAACAGTGGTACTTGTCTAAACCACTCAAAATGAGATTTTTCTTTTTTTTGTCTCACTGCTTTCAGAAGAATGTTAATTTTTTTTTTCTACTGTAGATGCTTCTCTGCTGGTTTCTGTTTATTAGTTAAATTAAAATAAGTCTCATCAGGTAGGCTACTGTAAGAATTATTTTTATTTTATGTCTTACAGCTCCTTTATATACTTTAATTTTCCCATAATTAGTTTTTAAGTAAGTGTGTTATTTACTGACGTAAGCTACTGTAGTGCAAATGATGTTTGACTAAGGCTGTCCACACACCGGTTTGACTAGGTGTGACTCTCTTCTGGACTGTTTTTAGTTCAGCTGTTTCCGCCGGAGGTTGTAGCAAGATTTCATTAGTGTCATTACAGCAGTAGTTCAGTTTGTGTACAGTTTACTGCTATTGTTACTACTAGCAGTTGTGGAGAAGGAAGAAAATAGGCCTGAATCATAGTTATTTTCTTTAAAAAAAGAACTGCTAATCTTTAATTTGATATAAGGTATGAAGTTAATGCAACAAGTCAGATGGCAGAATTATGTCACTTAGCTTAACTTTTGTGTATGTGTGTGTTTTGAGAACAACTTTCCTTCTCTTCCTTCCTCTTTTTCCTTGCTTGCTGATTAAAGAATGGCTGAGCTTCCTAAGCTGTGCTGGGACGGGTTTGAAGTCTTTGGACCAAGCTGGAGTGTTTTGGGAAAGACGCCAAGGTTGGCAGCTTTTTGATGTGCAAAATGTGCCTGGTGTGAGCCTGGGTGCTGACAGTGTCACTGTACCTTCAAAGGAAAATCCAGTTGAGCCATGTTTATGTTTGTGAGACTCCTTTCTAATATTTAATTATCGAAAGCTCTGGTTTCATAGCAGCTGTTGCTGGAGACCCCTTGCAAGAAAGCGATGGAGGGAGTAGGAGGTAAAGATGCCATTTGTTTCCTTTTCTCTAAGGAATAGTCATAGGTATGGGTCCATTACTGGAGATGTGAAGCATCCATGCATGTTATCTATGTTCATTTATTTAGGCTAGGGAATTTACCTCCTGTTGTTCAATCAGTCATTTATGGTGTAATTGTAAGTCTACTGTCCTGTAATTGCTGTAGAACGTGGGAGTTGAGTATCCTCAGAGTGGTTGTTAACCTCTAATAATATCAATTAACAAATACTCTATAAACACTTGATTTCTGTGAAGATGTGAGGAATAGCTGGGACAGATTTAAATTACCAGTTTATTGCCCCAGTGAATTCTAGTAATAATAAGGGGATCGGCAGCATCCATTATTAACCTTACCTGCTTCTTAACTGTATAGAAATGTTTCTTTTCAATATTATGAAATGCCAGGGTTTTTTCCCACCTTTGGATACCAGAGTTTTTTTCAGCTGTTTCTACAAATGAGCCAGAAAAAGTGTGTTAGAAAGATTCTGATAAACAGACACTTCTTTTTCTTCCTCCTTCTCTTATGTAGCCCAAGATCCATATTACCCTGATGCTCTCGGGCACACAAAGAGTATCCATACTCTTGGATAAAGTATCTGTTGCTTTCATTCTCAGCTATAGGTACAGGACAGAGCTTTTACAGGTGGGTTATTGCTCCCTTGGCTGCAGCTGTCTCTGCCAAGAACTGCTCTCCAGTGACAGAGAGCCTGGTGACAGGGCTTCTGATGTGGTTTGGTTTTGGTTTGGTTTTGGTTTGTGTTTTTTTTTTGGTCAACTCTTTCATATATGCATGCTCTCTGTAAATTTTTAACGACTGCTGAAGCAGAGGTTTCTTCCCAGTGTTAAATGTGTCAGGCTGAGGTTAAAACTAGTTTACCTATTTGATGAGATTGAAATATGTTGATAAAGATTTTAAGCAGCTGCTTTTGAGTATTTGGCTTTTTAGGGATAGAATACTTTACTGTGAAAATTGGATTGAGTTTAAAATACTGGAAACAGGCTGGGAAATGAAGCGCATCCACCCAGGACTACAGCATCACTTCCATCTTTTTAGTGCTCAGAAAAACAGATTAATATGACACAAGTAATTAAAATTCATTTTTTTAAATGTCTGTTAAGTGTGTGTTTCTGCTATAAATAAAGCCTGTCTGGCCAGAGGGAGCAAATCTACAGCAATATCGATTCTCACCTCTTCAAGCCTGTTTGCTTTGAACGCACTAAGTACTCTAAACATGCACAACCTGAAAAGCAGACCCCAAGTATTTCAGTTTGGGCATCGTAAATAAAGGATTTGGCCTTTTTTGCTCTGTGTTTCAGCTATCTCAATTGCAGAAAGAGGACTACATAACTCCTTAAAGGACTGCTGTTAAGATAAATATGAGTACTGGGGTTCTGTCACTTCAGTGCCGCAGAATCTTCCTCTTCTCCTGTCCTACTTCCGGGAGAAAATTAGTATGTTTTGTATGCATTAACATGGTACGCTATGACTGAGAAAGGCAGGGGAAGCCAAATAAACCAAACAACTTATCATATAATATTGGACTATATTCTGGCTTGTTAACTGGCCTCATCATCAAGTAGAGACCTTGAAAAAATACTATAAATAAGTGCAGAGCAGTAAATGTGAAGTTCTGAGTTTCTCTTCCTCTTTGGCACATTTTCTTTCTTGTATTAGTGGTGTGGGTGTGAGTCAGTTTCCCACCCAGACTTGGGTATCATCCTTCCAAGAGCAGTCCCAAACAT
Source organism: Mesitornis unicolor (assembly GCF_000695765.1). Classification (NCBI taxonomy): domain Eukaryota; kingdom Metazoa; phylum Chordata; class Aves; order Mesitornithiformes; family Mesitornithidae; genus Mesitornis; species Mesitornis unicolor. The sequence continues at coordinate 5,704 of NW_010158029.1, forward strand.
TTGGAAAGTATACTGTTACTGCAGAAGAATACAGTAGCAGTATGACTGTAAATTACAAGCTCCTCAAGCTATGGGTCAGTGCTCCTAGAGAGTGCAACAGTTCATGTTTTGTCTGATTGTGAAGTGATTTTACCCATAGGAGTAGATGTAACAGGGGATGGATGAGTGCAGGCAGCTGAGAGGTATGCTTGATTTAAATGTATGGGTACAGCATCTAGGGCATAAAAGATGAGGGCAGACAGATGCAGGACTGTCACCAGAAAGAAATGCTGGTTACTGACAGTAGCTAACATCTGTTCTGAAACGACTGTGTCCCTTCCTCTTAAGAATCGTGATGATCCCGATCCTGCCTCTGCATCCTCCGTGCTGTATAAAATGCACAAGGACATTATAAACAGTGTGTACTACTTAAGTCTCTGTGTGCATCCCCTTTCTATTTCACTAATTCATATGGCCTAAATTGCTCCACCATCTAAATGGATTAAGCACCTGCTTCCTCTGAGGCACATACTGAGACCCCACACCTAGTGCAGGTGTTGCTGCTGCCTGTGTCTGGATGGTTCCACTTTCATTGCCATTGTCCTCTTCCTCGGGTGACTTGATCAAGGGCAAAGGGTGCCCACCAGTGGGGTAGGGTGTCAAGGGATCAACCATGGAGCTATAAAATCATGTTTTGGCACATGGTGACTGATAGGGGATTCCTGAGTTTATTTGCATGCAAATAGCAGATGTTTTCCAGAAAACTTCCAAAGGTATCCAATTTATGGACAGTGGTGACAAAAAATTATGAACACGGTCTTGATCCTATGACTTGCAGTCTCTGAGTTGTCGTGCCACAGTCTTATTTAGACCATAATGATATTTAATGTACTGTCTCAGTATCGTGTAACATCGGGTGATAATTTCATTGGAAAAAGCCACAAGTTGCTTTTTGGAGAGATTAAACAGTGGTGGTGTTCGTTAAGGTGATAGGCAGTCCTCATCAGCACTTCCATGGTCCTCTGGATCACAAAAGAGTGACCCTGCTGGTAAGAAAGGGAAAAAGCAAGTTCTTTTTTCCTTGATGTTTTAAGTGTTGATTTACTCTGTCATTCACATGTTCAGGGCTCTTAGAGGCTGCCTGCAGAGGTATCATCTACTTCATGATACTGAATACTTCATATGTACATTACATATTGGCATGTGGGGTTTTTATTAAGGTACTGTAAATGTCTTAAAGCAGATCCCAGTGCCGTTGTGTGATTTAATTTGCCACTGTAACATCCCTTCTAAAACAAGGGCTTCTTTTTTAATAGTGTGTGTGATGCTTAATATTCCTCTTTGTAAAGGAGCTAAGTTAGTAGCTTCTTTATCATCACTACTGGAAGCAAGGTCTGGTGTTTTAGGGATTGTTTGTTGTTTTTTCCTCTGCATTCTGTTCCTTTTTATAGTAGAGGTAGCAAACTAATTGCTAGCACTTATTCTTGGGACTCTGCTTATATTTTAGTTTAAAACATAGGCTCTTGGTTCAAGGTACCGTGTTTACCCAACAAGGAGAGAAACAAGGCAGGGTTTTTTCAACTTCTCCTTCCACATTTTGTTTTCAAGTTATAACAGTGAGAAGTAGTATAGATATTACAATAATAACTGGATAAATTGTAGTTTTCTTGTTAACATTTCTGAATACTGACTATTCCAAAGATGTTATGCTGTTTGAAAACTAAGGTCTTACCAGCATTACTTAGTTTTATGTTATACAGCTCTTGTTGGGGAGCATCGGAGACTTCATAAAAAAAAGGAAAGAAAGTCTAATCATATTTTTTTGAAGGTTGAATCCTGACAGGAAGACAGGCTGCTAGGAGATGGGAAAAAAAAGAAAAGCAGAATTAGTGCTTATCTTCCTGTAAGAAGGCTTGACAGATAACATCCAAGGGAGAAGACTTCAGATGAAACTAATGCAAGTAAAATAATGCTGTGTAATTACAGATGTTACTGAGTTGAGCTACTCCCTGTTAATCACACTTAATTAATATAACCCAGTTGCAGGATGACTTACAAGTGGTTTGAATAAGTGTGTAAGATCAGAAGGACTGGTTTTGTGCTCTCTATAACAGAGACGCTCTGTAGTCTCTTTTTGTCAGATGATGCAAATCCATCCTAAAGCAAGAGAATTAACGAACACAGTGGATTAGGAGGTTATAGGAATTTTCCATAGCTCCTGAAAGTGTCTGCTTTGGCCTTTCCTTCCGTGGATGCAGGGATTCAGTCTCATATTGCCTCATATTGCCTTTTTTGAATCTTAGAAGGCTCAATACAGACTAATTTTTACTCATATGTTCAGTTACCGTTTCATTTACTGCTACGGTACAGCGGTTTTATAAATTTATTTGCTATTATATGCTGTGTAGGACATGCAGGGTGCTAAATTTGGAGAACGTATTCTGTTATTCTTTTGATCTGTAATCTGTTTTAGAGAGGCATGTGTCTGGAAACTGTTTCAGCAGATGAGAAGTGTTTCTGGAGCTTTAGAGTAGAAGAAAGGGTAGCTGAGAAGTTAATAAAGATATTACTGAAGGAGTAAAACAAGTAAACTCATATTTCTGTGTAGCAGACTGTTAAAGATTGTTTAACATGGTACATACTCAAATTTCTCCAAACTGTTCTGTGCTTGTTACTAATTTGGTGTCATTTGTTTGGGTTTTTTTTGCCTTCAGTTCTATAGGTGGTGGCACAAAAACAGTTTAGCAATGGATCAAAGAAAAAATGATAGTTTTGTCCCAAGTATCACACAGCTGGAAGACTTCCTGACAGAACATGACTCCAATGTTGTTTGGCTGTTAGTAGGTAAGGTCAGTCTATTCTGATTTGGTTAAGTGTGTGTGTGTGTGCATGCGTGTGTGTACATTTAAATGTACTGCGCTAAATGCTGGCAGAATTTCTTACCAAATGACATCAAAACATTGGAAATAGATTTTTATTTGTCATACAGCTGTTTAGTGAAGTATGACAATGCTACTTAAATAATTCAGAAAGAAAAAATACAGAACTGTTTCCAATACTAATTGTGCTGCAGCAGATGAGAGATAAGTCCAGTGTACGAGGGACTATGCTCTAATACTGCTAATCTGTGAAATAAGAACTCAGTGAGAACTCTCCATGAAATAATTTTTCCTAACACCAGAGTAAGCTGGTGATTAATTGTAATACCATAACAAGGGATTAGCATTGCAGCACGTGACAGGCAGCTACAATAACTTCATTATACCAATATGTACATCTGCCATTTAATATGATATAGTTTGAATAGTGATATAGAGACTATTGTGTTTAATGCATAACTTCGAGACTAAATTGTAAGTCATAATAAGCCTTTAAGCCAAACCATGACTTACTTGGTTGAGGGCTGTTTTTGTGAATGTGCCTGATTTAGCTATGTTAATTTTTTATAACACTAGTGCTATTGTTTATATTTGTATGTAGCTACTTTTATTTTCTGAATCTATGAACAGGTGGGCCAGGGACAACAAAATAAAAATTCAGTTGTATTCAGGTGCTGCTGAGAGTGCTAGAGGCATGTGATGAATTCAGACTTTTCCAAAGGTAGATATTACCAGCTTTTCAGCCTTGAATTTTGGATCTGAAGTGAGAGGCAGCAATGGAAAAATAACTTTTTTTTTTAATACTTTTTTTTTATTTCTGGGAAATTAGTATCTCTTAGCTACTGATGTACTAGAATTATTTTCAGTGAATGAATGAATGAAAATGACAGGCAAATTAGCAAATGGTGCTTTCAGAATATAATTTATTTCACTTCTAATATGTTGACGTGAAAAGTTCTTACTCAACATAAAAATCTAAGTGTAATCAAGATGAAAACAAGAGAAGTCACTATACTGATGGTTGCTTATGATAAAATGCGGAATGGATGCGGAACAAGTCTGAAGAAATTGTCTCTGGAAGCTTTGACTTGAGGCTTTCAGTTGTTCAGGTCTTTTGCCAAAGAATGAAAATGCAGCCTGCAGAATTTTCTTTCTCTGGTTGTCCCTCTCTGCGCTGGATTCTTAGAGCAAACAGTTAGTAATCCTGCTTGGAAAGTATGCAGGATATAAGCCATTCCGTGTAACAGCTATAATTTAAACCAAATGCTTTGCTTAGCTTTCTTGTTTGCTTGAATATAATAAACTTTAAAATTTCTGTTTCACAGAAGGGTGGGTGGAACTTGAAGAAATAAAATAGTCCTTCCCCTTTTTCTAAGGGCAAATTTACCTATGTACAGTTATGCAGTTTTGGGGAGCTGCTGATCTCTTCAATCGTAAGAAACCACCTGATATTTTTAGAAACAGTGACACAAAGAAACAGAAAAAGCTGGGTAGGCTCCTGTTATTGTGAAGTTTGGATAGAAACATTAAAGTAATATTTGTTAACTGACTCAGTTTCAATCATCCATTCCTCCTCTGCATTCATTTGCTGATCTATGGCATCCTGATATGAGAAAACAAAAAAAGATGTCAGAAGTTTTGTCTCCTGAATCCTGAAACTGCTAAATATAGATTCTAGTAAAAGAGGTGGTGAACAGAATGAACATGTTCCTCAAAAAGTTATTCCTCAATTCTAGGATAATTTCTAGAAATCACAGGCAGTAAAACTTTCCAAATGTAATTTCCAAAATGTAGTTTCAATGGAGAGGTTTTAAAATCAAAGAATAGTAAGATGAGTAGTGTTTATAGGATCTGGCACTTAATAGTGGAGACTAAATTTGATGAGGGAAAATAAGAGGCTACAATTTGTGACAGAGGTGAGAGTCGTGGAAAAGGCAGTGGATTAGGACTGCGGTGCCTGAAACCTGCAGTCGTTTGCTGACTTTTCTCAGTATATGTCACCTTAAGAGTATCTTCTTAGCTTTAGGTATCTAGAAGTTAAGTATCTAGTTGAACTTTAGTCTCAAATTAAGTTTCACCCTTTAAGTGTGAGTCATTCCACCTTTCTCCCTACATTGATAGAGGACCAGCAGCACGTATCTTACTCATCTGAAAGGGAGGGGAGGTAAATGCTGTCTTTAGAGTATGCCTTCACTGAGTGCCAAGAGCAGTTTCTTTCCTGGAGTGTGGCTTTCACCTTCCCTGCCTTGTTTCTGTGTAATCTCCCACCCAGTTTTGATTTGTTTCATATATCCAGCACGAGAGCATGAGCCACCTAAATTTCAGCCGCACTAGATCTGTTTTTCCAGTAAGGAAAAGACAAAGTCATGCAAGTCTTTCTCTTCTACCTTCTCCTGATCATTCAACAAAGCACAGACAATGTTACAAAGCAGTGAAACATCCCACTGCAAAAGAGCTAAGGGGCAGTAATAGGACAGGTTGTTTTGGGGTTTTTTTGTGATTTTTTTTTTTTTTATGATGGGTTTTTTTTTTTGAGTAATCATCTGAACTCTGCAGAGTGAAGGCATCATACCCATATGCCTTTCTGCTCTTCAACTTTCCCATAAAAGGCACAATAAATCTTGAGTTTTTGAGTGTAACGTGTGTACATAAATGAAGAAGTTCTGTAGCAAAGTTCAGTTGGTGTAATGAGTAATGATACCTCAAATACAAAAATTACTTTCTTTCCTACTCTGCTTTGGAAACAAACTGGTAATTATCAGTAAAGTAAGTAAGAACTAGTCCATTCCCTGGCAGTCCTTTTCCTGTTGGATTTGTCCTTCTGGAAACTTTGAGAACCCTTGTAGTTAGAAATAGGTTACTAGCTCATAATCAACTAAAGTAAAAATTACTTTGGGGATTAGCAAGACCTAATTTATTTTCTTTTAACATGTTCTTCATTGGATTGCTATTTCCTTTTTATCCTTATCAAATTCCATCTTGAACTGTTGACAGATTGCTGCTAACTCAAGGACTGTACGTTTCTGTCAGGGTATGGCAAAATGGTTTCAGATGTGATAATGTTGTTTCCTGTGCCAAGATATGAAAGACTAGAAATTTAAGTTGCAGTTCACACTTTGGAGAAGAATGGAGAAGGAATGTAGTGTAACTTGCATGGAGGTGGTTTTTAGGGGTATTTTGAAATAAATGACTGTGTGGAATAATGCATGTTATGATTTGATCTATGAAATTTAACTTCTTGGTTTTTAAGTGATGCGATGAAATATGTGGTGCCTTTTGCAGGTCCTCAGGAGGACAGGTTTTTTTTCTATTGGGGAACGGAAGAGCAGTGGAGAATCTATACTTCTCTGAACTTCTTGTTTCCCATTCTTCCCCCTACCATCTTTTCACACCCTTCTCATGCCATCTCTCTCTGAAAACACCCATTAAAATGTCACATGAGTTTCAAATTTTTCTGGAGAACAGGAAGAATGTTGTTGTGCTTTATAGTTGCAATAGGTAAGGCTTTTATCTAGGCCATCATACTTGAAAAATATTTTAATTCATCTTAATCTTTCAACAGCAACAATATTGTCTTGTGGATGGATTATCTACCTAACTTATTATAATTCCCGGAACATTGGACTCATTTTAACATTGGTTCTTAACAGATTATATAAAAATGGCTACATCCATATTGGTAAGTTGTGATTACTGTAATGCCACTGTTTATCTACTGCTTTTTATTATACCTCAATTTGTTAAAAGCTTGAAGTTCAATTAAAGAAAAGTTCAATATCATGCTTTAGGGGAGGATTCTTGGTGTAGGTAGAAAAACACCCCCTTTTTCATTCGAGTCACTAATTTTATTTTAAAGTTCACTTGATAGGTTTTTTTAATTAAGTGGAGTTTACTTCTTTCTCTTTAGTATATATACTTTGTGTACTTAAAATCTGTACATTTTCCAGTACCCCTTTTTCAAAGCCTCATAATCTCCTAAAAGGAGAAGATTGACCCAGGTGCCCCATGGAACCTACCTGAGGTGCTTCTGAACTTACCTTATGATTTAGTGTTAAGGGGTGCAGCTTTCCACTCCCCCACACCTTTGAGGTGGGTTATACAGGATCTGAAGTGTGGGCAGTAACAGCTGGAGTGGGCTCAAAGGGGAGTCTCAAGCCTTAGCTCCTTGTTATGGCAGTGCCCTTGCTTTCTAAATAAGCTGTCAGAACAACTAAACGTGTTGATGTGCACTGGAACTGTGATATGTGAAATTTATACTGGCTAGAACATTTGCATCAAAATCTATTAACTTTTCTCCTTTTTAAAAATATATTTTAAAACATTTTTACATAAAACAGGTCGGTACAAATCACTTGGGCACTCACCCACATTACAAAAATATCTGATGCTGAGTCACAGAGGGCTGTATCCCACAACCTCACTCTGACTGCACTTTTAATTTTCTTTCATTTATTCTTCCATGCCTTCCTCTGTCTGCTTTCCAGAATGATGATGACTTCAGTTCTGGACATTTTCTGCAACTGTTAGTCATAAGTGTAGTAAAAACTTAAAAGAGAAAACCCTACTGTCCTGGATTGTGGGGACAGAATTTTAGAGTCATTTTTCTGTTCAGGAAAACTGCAGTTCTGTAAGGACTGCAAGACTCCGATTCACGGAAACAAAGTGATAAAGCACTTTGTTTTACTTTTTGGCCAGCACTGTTATATGATGATCAAGGTCTTTTCCAGTTTTGAGATAAACAGGTGCAGAGTCTGGAGGAAGCAGAAACCCAGGGGAGTTGACCCCAAGCTGGCCAGTGAAAATTATTCCATACCATATATGTCAGCTGACTGTAAATTGGGGAGTTTTCTGGGGATGGCCCTTCATCCTTATTCCATGGCTGTCATCTCAAGAGGGACTTAGTTACTGTTCTACCCCTGAGGCCTGCTCCCCCCACTATATCTTCTAAATATAATGTGTACTTTATGTTAATACTGTTATTCATATTAGGTTTTACAATTATTATTTTATTAAATTTATTTCTATTTCAACCCCTGGGTCTCCTTTCCTTTTCCCATTTCCCCTCCCTGGGTGGGGAGGAGTCATTGGGTGACAGAGCAGCTGTTTAAACCACAGCACCCACCCACATCTGCCTGCCAAAGAGACCCCTGCAATGGTTTGCTTGTGTCTTCCAGAAATTAAGAACTTTAATCCAAACTATCTTCAAATCCATCTTTTTGAACAGCAATATAGATGAAATACTTATTGGCTGCTACGCTTGATTTACAGGCTTTTATTAAAATTTCTCTGTGAAATTGCTGTTAAGTAAAGACAGCTGGACATAGCTAGCCAAATGTGTGGTGTTCTTTGTAAAGCTGATCAGTAAGAAGAACATAACATTAATTAAATCCCATGATTTACAGCTTGGCTTCAACTGTTTAATGTTGATTTGGGAAAAAAAAAAAAGTAAAAGGTTTACTTAACTTTCTGTGGGTGAGTGAAAAGCATTAGGAAAAATATGGGCTATTGCATTCCCTGCTGGTCTTTTTATGCTCATTAATCCTTCCTGTTGTAAACACAATTTGTCATAATAATTGGACTGAAAACTTGATAGACATTTAAAATTTGAAAAATTCTTTTGTCAGGAATCTTTATTTCTCTGATTGCAGTCTTGCATATAGTGTGGATACTACAAATGTTCAAAATAGCTTTCCTAGCTCTTTTCACAAGCTTTGCAGGGCCCCTGAATGTTCCTGAGTGACTGGTGTCTTTCAGTGGGTTGGCTAATGCCAAACCCAGCATCTTTTACAGTTGTGATCTTCTTGTCTTGAATATTCTGAATCTCTGACTTCTCTTATCCTCTGAAAGCCAGTGTGTTTTTAAAGGGATGCCCAAGATACCCAGTAAACCTGTTTCAGATAATTGAATACTATAATCTTCCTGTTCAGAAAGTAACGCATCAACAACTTGAGGCTAACGTCCTGTGGACACTTTCTTTCACACTAGGTTCCTTTTCTTTCTCTGTGCTGTCTGGAAAAGTCATGGTTCGTGAAATCTACTTCATCACAGAAGACATGTCTATCAGGTACAGATTTCTAAGGGAGTCACTTCTAAATAGCGATTTCAAACACAGTAAATTTATATTTCTAAATAACACATATCAAAATACTGTCTTACAAATGAGGAATAAATATAGTTATTAATGTTAAAAATAAACTGGCTCTTTTGATGATAGTATTTAGATATTTTTAGATACTTGTGTTGTTAGCTCATTTGGTGTTTGAGCATTAATTGAAAGTGAGTACGGGATAAGAATCTAATTCCCCTTAATATTTGTAGAAGAAAATAGAGTTTTGAAGGAAAACTGTTTATCGTTACTATCTTTCATACCTTCATGCTCCCGCTCTTAAGTCTAGAAGATTCATTTTGGCCAAGTAGTTTGTATTTGTTTATTGGAACTGAGAATAATTTGTTTCATAATCTCATACTAGTGAATAGTTTGTAATTTTCATTCTTCCTGTTAAATTTGGAAAGCCTTCAGAAAAGCAATAGATAGGGGCTTTCATACAAGTTTCAGCTAATGGAGTACTTCTATAATATTAAACTGTATGCTTTATGCTGTTACACTTTGTACATTACTTGTACACTACTGCAACTGCAGGTCTTTGCAGTGCGTAAGGCATCATGTCATGCAGCCGCACAGAGGATTTTAGATTATCACTCTTTAACTTCTGTTTTATCTAATTTGTTTGCTTTAGAATTCAAGACGGTTTTATCATATTTCGCTGGTGGAAGATGTACAACCCTAAGCAGAAACAGCATGGTAGGTTTCTCAAAAATGTATCAAAGTTTAAATTAAGTTTATAGGTAGCCTACAGAAAAAGCTTCCTTTGCACAATTGCATGCAGGTAATTGATTCTGGATGTGTACCTGGGGTACACTGAATCATCAGAAGGTATGGATACTTTTAACTGATTGGTCTGTGTTAGTAGACTGGAACAACACAAATAAATAAATACAGGATTCATTATCAGGGACTTGAACCCTTCTTAAGACAAACCATTAACCTTAATAGCAGTCCTGATTAGCTTTTAGTCTAAGCGTAATTGACCCTGTCTTGATGTTTATAACTATGATAGACACTACTTATGTTCTGGAAATGTTTTTAATTTTCAAGTTTTAGTCTTATGCTATCAGTATTTTAGTGAAAGTGTTATGGTAGAGGTTGTTCTTAGTATTTAATAACGCTGTGTATTGATGACATCTGTAGTCATAGAAATGGGGAAGTGTGAAGAATTCATTTATTTTTCTTCCTTATCTATGGCTGAAGAAGGACGATTATTGTATGCAAGAGATTAATTGTATCTGCAGAAAACACCATGAAAAAACATAAGTAGGCTTTTGATGTGTGTGCTTAGTCTTTTATAGGATTAGTACCTAGAGTCTTAGGTCCTGCCTCTTTTAACTTTTGAAGCATCACAACTCCATTGGTGATTGAAGGAGGTCCAGAAATTGCAGCTGTCTACAGTTGAGGAGGGCATTAGTTGAGAGGGTCATTGAACTTTGGAGGGCTTTTTTTCCCATCTCGCCTTTGGAAGTGATATGAAGCCTCTTAGACTTGTCAGCAAGCTTGTACAACTGTTGCTTTGTCAGGAGCAACTCAACAGTTGCAGGAGTACTGCATATGTGTTATGCAGGTAAATATAAGACACCGTTCAATATAGGGGTATGAATTAGGAAGAGTTGCTCACTTTTTATTGAGGCATTTCTAAGCCTCTAAGGTGATAGGACACAATTCAAGTTCTTTACACCATAAGAAGCCTAATTCATAAAGTGGAACCTAGTCTTAGATTTAATTAGACTTTTCCAACCACAGGTTATTATCCAACAGATTTTCATAGATTTTCCTCATCTACCAGTTAAAACATATTTCTCTAGTGACTCACAGAATGAAAAAAATTAATTTAACTTGATGCGAGAAAGATAGTTATGTCTGTCTTTTGTGGTAGTATTTTTGCTTGGCAGTATTGCAAGGCTTTAACTGTTTCTGCTGGCATTTAGGACTGCGTAGCTAGTGGACAAATAATCCAAGTAACCAAGGAGATCGGTGGTGTATAGATCTGGTGAGAAAGTAACATGAATAAAATACTCTCTTAAATAATTACTCTTTTTTTTTCCTAGGAAAAATAATCTTGCTCACTTTATGTTTTGATTATTTAGCAGAGATGCTTTCATTTTTAATTTTAAGGGAAAAAAAAACATTCACTGATTCTTAGCCTGTTGTAGTATATTCTTCCCAATATTTACATTTAATTGTTTGGGTAGGTGTAATATAAACATTTAAATTAACACTAAATAATATGTCTTGATTGAACTCTGTAGTGTTACAGTGTTAGGTAAACCTTGGCTACATTAGTCAACCTTGATTCCAACAAATGTTGATAAAACTTCAGTATCTTGCTATCAATCTGGTAGTTACTTTTACGTGATCTACATATACGCTGCTTTGAATCATTTAAGTGTATAACACTCAGATGTGCTTATCTCTTTTTCCTTGCCTTTTTTTCCCCTTTTCTTTCCAGAAGTGTTTTAGGCAGCAAAATTGATGCGTGGAGGTCAAAGCTTGTTTTTGTTATTAGGAAAAAGAGATAGTTGTCTCTTTAAATCCCTTTTAAAGGAAGGAATTACTGCATATGATTTCATTTAGTTAATGAAGTCTAATGCTTGCCTCCAGGAATTGAAAAATTACATTCATTTGTGTTCTTAATGATACTGTGATCTCCCAGGCGAACAATTGTGTATCTCAGTCTTTGTCCATGTCATCCTTTGCCTGTATCTTACTGATGCGAGTTAACATGACCAACAAACTGATTTGATAGTGCTTTTATGAAAACAGAAATGAACTGAAACTGGCTCATTACCCTTTCTCCCTGTCTTCTGCTCAAGAAAACTGTGATGTATAATAAGTCTCCAGAAAGCACTGACACTGTTTTTATAATGATATGGAAACTGCTGGTAGTTTAGGGCTGAGGAATAAAAGGTGAATTGCTGTTGTTGGGACAGAGCATTGTATAGATGCATAACATTGGGGAACAGATGAGTTTGTTAGGAAAGAGGATCCATTTAATAAAGCAGGTGTTTCTAAAATTTGGCTCCAGGGCAGCTGCTTTTCTTTTCTTGACCCTGATGACAGCAGCAGTGTTTGCTCTGACTTCTTAATTTCTAGTGCCTGGGGAAAACGTTGCCGTCAGTTTGTACCCCCTGAGTTACAGACTGGGGACTGCTGCAGTAACCATTGATGCTTCAGCTTCCTAAAGTCTGCTTGACTTAGAAAGACCAGACCAGATTTTAGAGCAGCTCAGGTCTCTTGAGTGAATGTGTAATGGGCACTCTTTCAACTAGGTGATTAGGGGGAAATTATGTGAGCTTTCTCCTCACATTAACTACATAATTAGGTCATATTATCTGAGGCAAAAGTATGTCAAAGTATGTCACAAACAGCTCTGTATGCTAGCAGCAGATGTTAAACTAGTTTTTAAGTGTCGGTGAGTGAAGCTGATATTACAGTTAAAATTGTAAATTTATGAAAATGTTGACCAGTTGTGCAAAATTAATTTGTGTCTTGTCAGTTCTGCATATTAATCTTTTCTGTTTCTTTGTAAAACAAAGCTTTTTCCTGTTTCAGGCCTGCTGTACCACAGAGCTTGGCTAAAAAGCCATTTGGTTTTTGAGATTGAATTGGTCTCAAGTACCGATATCTGCTAAAAAAACAGAGGTTGGCATTGAGGCTTCTGTGCTGTGCATCAAGAGGAATTTTTGTTTGCTAGATTTTATAGATGAGACGGAATAAACCTCATTTACCATTTTATGCAGCTCCGGTCTGGATTTACTTTTGGCATGTGACCAAGGATGAGAAGCCTTTCAGGTTTTATATATTGTATGCAACTATCTTATTGGTCAAGTTTTACTGATTTGCTTGAAATGCTGTAATTATTTTGTGGTTTGCTTTTTTTTTTTTTTACAGCAGCTATTCACTACTGTGTAGGTTGGTTTTGCAAAATGTGCATATTTGGAAAAATTGTAAATATTGTAAAGGAATGTTGGAATAGAATTTGAAATTCTTCCTACTATCTATTTAGATCCAAAGGCAGAAACACGACTGTATATTATGGTGAATGACTTTGAATTTCATGTGTACAACCGTTCTGAGCTTTATGGACAGCTTCAAGAATTATTTGGCTTGGATCCCACAATAATTCCAGCAAAGAAAGATGATGAAAAAGCACAAGTAAATGGGAGGCAAAGAACACATACCAATCTTGAAAGGTAAAGTATTATTCATTTTGCTATTTTGTTGATGCTTTGTTCTGCAAAGTGCAGAACTAATTGGGTGATGTTTTGTTAACATATGCTCTGGAAGCCAAATGGGTGAAGCACAGCTGAGAGAGAAATTGCGCTGACAAGCCTGACAGTCTGAATCCTTTTCCTTCCCTCAGACTTCCTACTATAATAATTAAAGAACACAACCAAACAAACAAAACCCCTTGTTTAATGATCTATTTGAAGCACACTGTGGAAAGGGAGGATGTGTTGAAGAGGATTATGCTTGCAGAATAATAATGGTATTGCTGAGTAGAAGTAATAGCTGCTCGAGACATTGAATAGCAAAATGTGAGGATCTCTATGGTGTTGGGAGAACTTACTGGTTTTTGAGCTTTAAACTGGAGCTGATTTCATGAGTTGCCTTTTTAAGGGGGGTGGGTGTGTTTCTGTATAGCTACACAAACCTTTTCTTATTTTATTTCTCTTTTTGGGATACTCCAGAAAACATGGTGCAGGTGTATAAGGAGTTGTTCTACATGCCGTATGTGTAGTGGAGTCAGGTATTCAATAATAAGGCTCTCTTGGGGGAGAATCACCCTGAACTGATGTATTGGCAGGAGCAGAGATGATCTAACGAGACCTGAGCCCTTTTGCTGCTGCTGGCCAGACCAGTCCATGTTACTGAATTACATAGAGGGCAGCTGTGAGATGCTGTGGCAGTCCTGACTTTGGGTAGGGGCTGAGCCTCCAGGCAAGTCCCAGCTTGAAAACAGCCATGTTTTCATCTTATGTCCTTATTGACAGGTACAAGAAGTGGAGGATGTGTCTTGGGAAATTAAAAATCCCATGCCAAAGACCTAGAAGAATTGGTTTAGGAATATTTAGAGCAGACCAAGTTCCCCTGAGGAAGATTTATGCGACTGTTGCTCTCTGTTAAACATGGCATGCTTGTTATCTAACTGTGTCAGCTCAGTGTAGCAGCATCCATGACATAGCTGCGTATGCCAGGCTCTGGAGGAGTCTGCAGTAGACTGCTAACAGGTCTCTTACATGGGGCACCTCTGTGGGAAGGAGTGTTCCCCGAGAGCTGTGCAATGAAGACCACTAGAAGAAAAGGTTGGTTAGTTCTGCAGGAAGGACAAAATAATAAAAAGCTTTTTTTCCCCCTCCGTAGTGTTAAGGTAAAAACAGAATCTCAAGACCCTTCTTCTTCATGGAGATCACTTATTCCAGTCATTAAAGTCAATGTGAGCACGGTAAGTGAAAACACCCTGATAATGAAAATATTTAGCAGTATATGCTTAAAAATCAGGCTTGCCATTCATTTTTTTTACACATTCTTTTTGAGTTTATGTTCTCCTTGGTGCTTTAAAAAAAGTTCTTATATCACACCATCAGCACTCCCTTCCCTGACACAGTCACAAATCCTGCTGTTGCTGATGGACACGTGGCTACGGTCTCTGTTTTCGTGTCTTAGACTTGTAATGATTTCAAGAATATCATCAAGTAATTAAGCTAGGTAATGGGTGTTAATGTGTGGTGTGTTGAGTTTTTGTGAGTGGGAAGTTTTGCTTTTTTGTTGTTGTTGGTTTTTTCCTTCCTTGCATCTTTTTAATAGGAGTATTTGGACAGGTTCTGTAAAAGTTAATACTGCCTCCAAAAAAAAAGTCAGACTGTTACTGAGGTGATAGGAGATAGAATATTGAGATTTTAATGTACAAGGTAGTATTTTTCGATATGCACAGTTTATGGCCAGGATTTTTGTCCACGGTGTTTATTTGAATATGAATGGTTAAGCTGCATTATTGTAGGTAAGTTAGATACTTATATAAACGCAATATATAACGAGTAATGAGGTTTTCTTTTTGATTTAGGGTCGCTTGGCATTTGGCAATCATTATCAGCCACAAACACTTTGTATTAACTTTGATGATGCTTTTTTGACCTACACCACAAAACCACCTTCAAGCCACCTTGATCAGTTTATGCACATTGTGAAAGGAAAATTGGAAAATGTTAGAGTCATGCTGGTTCCAAGCCCAAGATATGTTGGCCTTCAAAATGATGAGTAAGTTTTTGGGTTTTTTTATTCCCGTATTATTTTATTCTTTATTTTAAGAAAACCAAGAAAGGAATGATGGGTGTGTTTCTTTGACTTTATTAGTGTGTTTAGATAGTTGCCAATTTTACTGTTCTGAGTGTTTTAAATGCTGTATCTTTGAAACTATTTTATTTATGGAGAAAAGTACTGATTTTCTATCTTGTAGATTTTTTGGTGTTCTGCTCTGTGATTAATATCCTGCATTCAGCTTTTATTTTTCGTCATTCAGGTGCTGTGGCTGTACGCAGGCTGTGACAGCACTAAATTTCTAGGAAGAATGCAGGGTTTAAGGTGTTGACTTATTTTATTTTTAAAAAATTAGTAAGAGGTGTGCAGTATTTGCTGTAGTAGGAATCTTCTTGTCTTTTGAAGACAGATTGCTCATCCTTTTACCTCTGTGTATTCCACATAAGCGGGGTTATGCAGCTTTAGCAAACTGCATGGTAGTTCCTAAGTCAAACAAAACAAAGGGTGCCTGCATGAAGTGATTTGACACTGGGTTTCTTGTTTTATTACACTTTAACCAGAAGGACATTTATGTGCATACTCTGTTAACATTCTTGATTGATACGGTATTAACATCATAGCTAGAACTTTCTGCTTTATCTTATTTAATGCTTACAGCGTTATATATTCAACAGATAATTTGGACAAAGCTGCTAAATTTCATGGTCTTTCACAGGCATTGTTTGCTCAACAAAAAATAAATAACGTATGCTGTCCTTGAACAATTATGTGTATGAGTTAATGTAAGATAATTATACCTATTTTATACCTCCTAAGCAACAACATCCAGAGAATGAATTACAGTGTTTGGAAATAAGCTGTACATTATTTGACTGTACCTTAATTGGCTTTGTATCAGCCAAATACTGATGTCTATAATATGCCTTTATATATTTTCAAATAATATTCTGTGAATGTGTACAGAATTTTGCTCTTCCAACATGACAACAAAGGAAATTTCTCAAACTAATATTGAAAACAAACAAGATTAAAACAAAATAGGATTAAGATACTCAAACTATTAGCTTTTTCTCCTGCTTCCGCTAAGTATTTTCTCTTTATGCTCTTACCATCCCTGCAGCTTGTGGTGGCTGAAGAATGGCATGTGTGCAGAAAACGTGCCCTAATTTGCTGCGTAGATTCAACAAATGACCCAGTTCACTGGAAACTGGGAATGTTTGCATCTTTAGAGCCTGCCCTCTTAACGCTTCTTTGGCTTAAAAATTAAGCTGGGTGTCTTAATTTTCAGAATTTCCTGCAGGCAATACGCCTATAAAAAACAGCTAAGTGGCTTGATGAAATTTGTAAGACTGACTAATCAATACAGACATCAAAAACCCACTTGAAAACTGTCATATTATATTACAAACAGACACCTCAATGACTCAATCAGTTCTTGCAAATAAATCCTCTAAAGTCCAAGGAAAAAAAAGTTATGCTAGGAGAAGCAGATCAAAACAGAACAGGTTTGGAGAGCAGTGACTAAGTCAGCAAGCTTAAAGCAGAAGTTTAGAGTAGATAATAGGAAATACTTTTTAGTAGTGATGATAATCTCATTATCATTCATTGCTGTTACCTAATTTGTTTTTGCAAATGACCTGTGGTGTGGTTTCTGGAGTTCCACCAGCTAAGTCTGGCAAGGTGTAACTACTCCTGCTGAGGGTGGGTTAAGTGGCCTCGTTAGGTACCTTCCTGTCCCATTTTCTGCAGAGGTAGTTTCATGTACACTTTATAATGAAAATACAGCTGAAAGAAGTCTTTTTTTGCATGGCTGTGCAGTGAACAGTGATCATGAAATTATCCCTATTAAGAAAGATTTTGTTTGGCCAAAAACTCATTGCGTTTTTTCCTGGGTAAATGAAAGGTGAGTTTTTCACAGGAAACAGAAACTTTATTAAACAATATCTTGTCCATTTTGTTCAATTAGCTTTTGACATTTTTCAGGCAACTTCATGATTCTGCGCTCAAGAAAGTTCTGATCTTTTTTGACAAAAAACAGGTCCAAGAATGATCAGCAGGGAAGGTTTTACCATTCAAGACGTTTTGTAAAGAACAAAACAAATGGCAGTCTGATGGTGCCAGGTCTGGTGAATATGGTGGGTGTGGTAACACATCCCATCCAAGCTGCAACCATTTTTGATGAGTGACCAAACTTGTGTGTTACATTTCAAGACTTGTATGTCCATCTATTAAAAAAAACTGCAATGACTTTTGGACCAACCCAATATGTGTTGGTCTTGGTCTAAATCGGTTCTGCTGCTGCTTATCACCTAACCTGTGACCATCCTAGGACTGGCATAAGAAAAAATATTGCTGTTCTGGTGTGTTGTGTTGGCTGTGGCCTGCGATGCTTTGATAATGTAAAGGTATACGCTGCTTCAGTCATCTAATGCAGATTTTAATATTCGTCTTAAAAAGGGAATAAAAAAACATCTAGTGACAAGGCATGATGGTACAGAAAAGAACTTTCCTCTGTGGAAAAAAACCCACACTGAACAGGCAAAAAGTTTTATTAAAATCTAATTACTTCAGAGAGATCAGAACAAGAGCAAGAAAGAAAAGCGTTTAATGGAATATGCAGAAATGGTAAAGAATTACACTAAAAGAATTGGAGGAGAAGGACTGAGGAAGACAGTTAGCTACCATGTGGGTTTTTTGGATTGGTGGTTTTGGTTTTGTTGTGTTTTCCACCCCCTCCTCTACTTGCATGCAGTGTTAGACCTCGTAATGTTTTTCCAGAAAGTGGAGTATGACAAAGATGATGAAGGTGATGTGGCAGTGGATGTTTCATAGGAGGATTTGGCCCTTCTGTCAGCTCCTAACGCTTTCCTGTAGATATTTCTGTTTCCTACATCTAAATGGCAGTATCTGTTAGGCCATGGAGTTAAGTCAAATTGTCCATCTTGAAGAAGGCTTAGCTCAAAAACTCTTTGTAATCCTATTTAAAATAAAATAATTAACCTTTTTTAAAAGTTATAATCTAAAACACTAAGTCAGTATAGGTAAACATTATTAGGAATGCAGAAGTAAACAATTGGGGAATCTACCCTATGCATTCATACTCTACAGTAATTTTTATTAGAAGAGCAATGTCGTTTCTCCAGTGTATTTCTGTGGGCTTAGGTAAATCTGCATTTAGTGTTTCGAGACCTGTGCACCCCATGCTGTCAGAGAGGGGAACGCACTATAGCAAAGAGCTATGGTACTCTACATTTCACAGTCCAGAACGCACACCAGATTGAGCAGCAGGGAGTCAGTACAGTTTGCCGTCATTGACAGGCTGGCTCGCGCTGCGGCTGGCTGACCTGCATGGGGAAACGCAGCCTTGGCTTGACAAAATGTGCCCCACTGAAGGTATGGTCAGGCAAGTTACTGTCAGGCTGCTAAGTTTTGCAGGTGGTTGTGTTGTGACCTTCCCCTCTTTTGCCTTACAAAGCCGAGTGGCTTCCTTTGAGCCCCCCTTGGTGTTATGCTCAGCTTGAGAGGGTGACGTTAGTTCATGCTGCTGTGCCATGCTGTGCTTTCCAGTCTTGCTGGCTTTCGTGTGCCTGTTGTGGAGTGTGGGCAGAATAAACTGAGCTCTTCCTATGAACTACTATTTATATAGCTTTAAATACTTTCCTTCCCACTTCTATTCCTGAACTGCTAAACAGTTTGTTTTTTTGCTTCTTGCTCTATTTGCATCTCACTGGGGAAGCCAGTTCAATTTTGGGTACAAAAAAGAAATAATTGGTAAATTGAAAGTGAATATAAAGTATTTAATCTTTCACTGCTGTTGTTAGTCTTGACGTGAAATTGGTTCTTAAGGTTCCTGCTCTGTTGCTGTTTAAGAACTTCTGACAGTACATGGGCTTCTGCTCTCTTCTGTATTTTCCAGGCTTTCCTGTGCTTGAAATGAGCTGTGGTAAAATGGGCAAAGTAGTTCTAACAGGTCACACTCTTAGACCATGTATTTTTGTCACTGGAATTTTGTTGTTGTTGTTAAGAAGTGACAATTTATAAAAGTGGCTGAAAAGTGGCAAAAACGTCTTTCACAGTTAAAATAGAGTTTTCACATTATAATATTTTTACTACTACAAAATGTAATATTATGTAAATTAATGTATGGTACTCTGTAAGAAAGGGGTTGCAATGTACCAATATATTAGTGTTAGGAGAGGTGTTTTGTGTATTAGTTTTATCACTTAGGTCCTTTTATATTAAGAGGGAGATGTTATTAAGGAAGAACAGAGTTTTTTTTTTTCCTTTAAATTTTTTTTAAACTAATGGTCTAATTACTGAAGATGTCTTGTCCCTTTGGTTTAGAGTGCTATTTTAGTAAGAAAACAATTAGCAGGTGGAAGAATTATATAGGACAAGGAGAAAGGAACTCATGATGGAAGGAAACATTGAGCGTGAAACTTTGGTAGTTGTTGTGGGTTATAATACCTGAGAAGTGTCTTTGTGTAGAGGAACCTGGTACCTTCATGCTTGAGTTAACTAAACCTTTAAGTTACTTTATATTCTAATAATAATAATAATGTCTTGATCACATATTTTTTGCAGATCAGGGTAGATGTAGCCTAGCAATATGACAGCTGCCTTTTGGAATCTTCACTTGCTTGATAAAGATACTGGTTTTGTCGATAAAATGTTAAATATGCATTACTATACAAGCGGAAAGTGAGCCTGACCTATGTAATCTCTTCCATTATACTTTATATGTTGCATTTAAAATTACTTGGATTCATGAAGATTAATTTCAGTGCATTGCTTTTTAATCTTTATCTTCCTGTTTTTTTCCATTACAGGCCACCAAGGCTGATGGGTGAAGGTTTTGTTGTAATGCAGTCCAATGATGTTGATATTTATTACTATATGGATGAACCAGGTACCTTCAGTTAAATACAAAGATAAAATTTTAAGGGACTTGAAGGCTATTTTTTTAATTGTTGTCTGGACTTGCTATGCAATTTCTTATTTTTTTGTAAGCTGAGAAAACTTTATGCTGAAAGAGTTAGTATTTTGGGGCCAATAAAAGCATTTATAAGTGCTACTACTAGGTCTTTCTTTTTTTCTGTAAATGAAAAAAACTTCCTCTGAAAAAAATGGGAAGGAGTTCATGCGTTTCGTATTTAGGAGGATGTGAAATTTGGAGCGGCATTTCTTTTTATGGTTGTTTTCAGCCTTTAGGCCATTTCATCTGAAAGGCGTGGGGGATTCCGTAGATGAAATAACTGTACATGTAGAACTGATGTTTTTACCAGGGAGTATTTTTATATAGAGGTAAGCACTATCAGCAGTGCCTTCCACAAGTCTATATGCAACATGGGAGCAATTAATCTTTTATATTTTTTTCTTGAAACAAGTTATGTTTTGAGCTCTAAACTTAAATGATACGCATTTTCAAAAGTACTTCAGGAATAGGGACAATTATAGTCAATACCTACTGGAGTTTTTGGGAAGTTTATTTGATATGTCTGTTTCTAAGTATTGCAGTGTCTCTCTTTCTCACTTGAAATCCAGTGCATTATATTACCACTTTATTTTGCTAGAATTTTTTGGTTTGCAAAGGCTTTTGCTCTGACTCCCTGAATCTTGAACAAAGGCAGCACATTCAATAACGATGTGTACTGGTGGAGGATAGGTGGCAATTTTGGATTATTGCTGAATGACTGCTTTAATTTTTACTAGTAACTCTGGGCCCAGTCCAGTAATTATTCCCTTTTATTTGCTTGCATTGTCTATAGAAATGATTTTAACTTAATCTTATTTGTTTCAGAACTTGGTTTGTAAATAGGATTTAGAACTGAATGTGGATGCATAAAAGCTTGTATTGGTAAAAAGCATAACTAAGAGTCAAAACTGCTGTTTGTGTCAGCATCTCACCGACATCAGTGAGCAGCACTTCAGAAAACCTCAAGGAGTTTTGGTCATATTCTTGCCCTTCCCCTGGGAGTCTGCATTAAATTAAATTATGGCTTGATATCCACATACTGTAGTGGTCTCAAAACTGACATCGCTTTAATTGTCTTGTGCTTAGCAAACATTTTTCATGCTAATTTGAAGTAACTTCCTTTAATAATCTGTTTATTACATTATATAATGTAGGTCTTGTACCAGAGGAGACTGAAGAAAGTAATGATGGAGAAGCAAACAATGAAGACAGCAAATTGCAGGATCTGCCACCATGTTGGGGGCTGGACATTGTTTGTGGAAAAGGAACAGATTTCAACTATGGACCTTGGGCTGACAGGCAGAGGTATTATCATGGTTTCCATCTGCAGTTTTAATCTTTAATATCTTTTGTTATTGAGAAAACATTCTGAAGTTTCCAGTGTGTGGTTGCTCAGATTTCTAAGTTGAATGGGGTAGGTTGGGCAGTCTAAAAGAAGAATCCTGCCACAGTGATTTAGGATTAGTCAATTAATTGTTGTTTATCTTGTTTAGTTTGTTTAACTTCCAAAATTAGTGATTCACTCAGTGAATTTTTACTGTTAAATTAATAAATTATGTTCCTTTTTTTTGTGAACAAAGTAGTTTTACTATTTATCAAGTGTTACCTAAGGGTTTAATGTTTTAATTGGTTAACTTTAGACTTGTCATGTTACCTTTAGACTTAGCTCATGGATGGGAATACACTGCATATTGATGAGAAAATTTTATGGAAGTGCAGATGTGGCTATGAAAATAATGAGGGGGAATAATTTGTCGCTGCTTAGAAGAGTCGACTACTTGAGGCAGTCTCCGAAATGTTTATTATCTAGATATTCTACTCACAAAATATTAGGCCAGAGCTCACTGCTATTCTTCACTTAGCTTTCTACATTTTGCGCTTGAGTATTTCTGGTGGAGACAATAGTATTGTTTAGAGAGTAAAGGACTATTAAGTAAAACTGACATAATCAGTGCTCTCCCTTTTTTTTCCCCCCAGTAATTACAGATTGATACTTCTCTTGGCCTCCATTAATTCTCCTGTGAAGCTGCTAAGATTATCTATCTCTTAGGAATGTGAGGATGGCAGACCAAAAAGTAGTCATTAGATATGATAGAATTTAAGAGGAAATGTGAATTTCTGGAACAGTGCTTTGCTAGGAACATGAATGGTATTTTTAATACTACCAAGAGAGCTAGCCCTGTGATGATACGCTTTTTATAATTTTAACTGGCTAGACATAAGGCAGTTTGATGCCTGTGCAGAGGGCATAGAGTTCATAGATACATTCCTGGGAACACTTCTGCGTTGTGCCATGGATAGAAGATAGAATTTTGGAAAGTGCCTGAATGTTTTAGAAGCACAGATCTGTAGGTGTTATGTGGACTTTGTACTCTTAATTCATATAAGAGTTTACAGAAGTACTGATCTTCAAGATTTTATTGCATAGCATATTAAGTTTCCGCAGGATTTGGGCAGTGTGTGTTGTGTGGCATTTGTGGAGGTTTTTATTCTTGTTTTTTGGCTTGTGGGTTTGTTGTTTGTTTGGTTGTTGTTGGGGATTTTTTGTTCTTTTTTTTTTTTTTTGTACTTTTAAGCTGCTGTCATGGTCAGGTGCTGGGTGCAGGGAGCTGCTACCCCGCTTAAAACTTGCTTCTACCCCCTTGAGAACTGTACAAGCTATGTTTGTCTGTGCTCCATCACTGTGGCTTTCCTTTAATGTAGTTACATCTTCAGATAGAGACTGCAGAAATGTAGGCTTCATTTCACTCCCATTCTGATGTCCCAAAGTTTTGTATTTTGTTTATTTCTGGGCTATTTATGCATAAACTGAAGCATAAACAGATTACTTCCTACTATGTTTTGTAGCAGATTTGCAAACCAAAGATTAGGAATAAGAAGAAAAACATAGCTTGTTTGCCATTTGAATTAGAATATTTTGTTCTAAGTCATTCATGGTCTGACCGTTTATGGCTTTTATCCGAAAGTCACTTCTTATCATTGAAACTTTTGGAGATTTCAGTAACAAGCTGGAAGGCTCCCATGATGACAACTTTAAACAAACGTTATTTCTTATTACATCCAGTAGTTGTCCAAAGACTCAGCTACGTGGAAAATAGTGGAACCAGATAGATTTGTAAATATATATAAATATATGTATATATTTATTCTGTGAATAAAAACAACTTTTTTTTCCACTTCACTAGGGATTGCTTGTGGAAGTTTTTCTTCCCACCAGACTACCAAGTTATGAAAGTCTCAGAAATTGCTCAGCCTGGAAAACCGAGACAGATCCTCGCTTTTGAGCTGCGGATGAATATTATTGCAGATGCCACCATTGATTTGCTTTTTACCAAAAATAGGGTAAAGAATAAAATCTTATATGGAAAATAATTTATCTACTATGATTACACTGTGCTTTTTGATGTGTATTGTTTTACTTGTCTCAGGTGATTACAGAACTATGGTTTTAAAAACTAGACGACTTTTGTTTTAATCTTCTGTAATTATGGACAAACCCTTCAAAGAAAAATATTGGCTTAGAGTCATTAGTATTTGTTGGGTTATTTTAAGTTTATTTTAAGCATTAAAGCTGCATCTTTAACCATGCCAGCTCCTCCGGTCTTGGCAGTATGTGCTGGACATTTCCTGGGCAGTCTTCCATTATGATGAAGCTCACCATGATGAAAAGATAATTTCTTCTGATACTGAATGAATATCTAGTATTGCTGGAGAGATGATAGGGGGAGTAACGAAAGATGTGTATGTGTAGGGATTCCCCTGCTGGTACTTTTATAAATGGGGTGTAGTGTGACTTTGTTGTACACCTGTGTTCTTTTTTGTGACTGAAAGGATTAGAAAGTGTGAAGAAATGTAGTGTTAGAAATAGATATTTGTCTGCCTTCTCAGGCCTTGGATCAGGATATCCTACGCTGTTTCTATTAATGGAGCTAAGTCAGCGTTTGTTCAGCTAAAAATGGTGTTATTTGGTATTGTTGCACATATATAGTTCATTAGTAATTTTTCTGAAAGGCGAGAAATAATCCAGTCATTGGCTGCCTTAATCCAAGTGTGGATAATGATAGCCAGAGACATAAAGTACACTGGTTGATGTTGTGGGCCTAGAAATAATGTTTGGACTTTTTTCTTTCTTGCAATATAGGAAACTAATGCTGTACATGTAAATGTTGGTGCAGGATCATATTTGGAAGTAAATATTCCCATGACAGTAGGTGAAAATGGTGAGTTAAGGCTAAACTTAATTTTTCTGATGTTTTTCCTGAACAGATATCCTAATTCCTGTATGTGTGAATGTCTTGTAGCGTTTCTCCTTTGCAACTATGAGAAGTATGTTCTTATGTAAAAGAACAAAAAGTATTTCCTTGTACGTTTCATTGCAGGATATTAATGCATGTACATATTTAAATAGTTAAGATACCTCTGTGTTTTGTTTGGGTTAGGAAACGCAAATTCCTTAACTATTAGAGGGTGTATCATTTAGCAGTGTGTGTATTGAAGCAGATTACATATACATTGTCAACTCAAAGCAGGAAAACATCTTCAGTAGGATTAATGTAGTACTTGAAGCACACTGAGAAATGTGTTACGAAAACTAATTTAATAGGGGTTCATTAAAACAAAACAAACTCCAGGGTGAAGTTGAGATAAATGTAGTATTATGGATATGTTCCTTGGATTTACTCATCATCTTGTCTGGTTTGAAGTCTTCTGTGAAATTGTTTGTTCTCTTGATTCTTTCTGGTGTATTTGAGTTTTATTCTGCAACTCAAACAGAGATCTCCAAAACATGAGCGTTTCCAGACCCAGCAAGAAGACTTCTATTATTCCTCCTATGTGAAGGCAGGACATGTTAAGCTCTTCATTGAAAAACAATAAAGGACAGAATTATTGTAGTACAGACTGTAATATTGTCACTGGAACAGGCTCCCCAGGGAAGTGGTCACGGCCCCAAGCCTGTCAGACTTCAAGGAGCATCAGGACAATGCTCCTGTCATGTGTTTTAGTTTTAGTTAGTCCTTCGAGGAGCAGAGAGTTGGTTTTGGTGATCCTTATGGGTCCCTTCCAACTTGAGATGTTCTATGATTCTGATTTCCATTGTGATATTTCTTGAATGTTTGTGGACTGCTGACATCACTGCTGATAACTATTTCAATATTTATGTAACTCTTATGTCTGAATGATTGTGCTTTGTATCTTTTGTCTGCTAGGCTATTCACCTACAATTAAAGGTCAACTTTTACATGTTGATGCCACCAGCAGTATGCAGTACCGAACTCTCTTAGAAGCTGAAATGCTGGCTGTAAGTTGGCATTAATAAACACAAAGCTTCAATCTCTAGAGAATTTTTAATTAAAAAGATAATTATTTGTCTGTGGAGTAGTTCTTTAGATTTTTAACCAATACAGAAGTATGCCTAGTAAATGTATTATGTAAGACCTTAATATGTAAGGAACTTGTGTATATGCAGATAACTGTGCACGTATGTAACTTTGTGACTGACAATGTACCAAGTTGTGTAGAAAGCAGTGGAGGGATTGGAGTGCCTTTTACAAATCTTGCCTTGTTTACTGTGTAGCCATGTGTTCATATAGGCTTTAACTTAACAAATTATTACTCTCAGTAGCTGTGCTACAGAATGTGTGTGCATAAGTACTTAAAAGTGCTTCAAAGTACTTCAGAGTGCTTAAACTACTTGAGACACTTAATATTGCATTGTTCTTTTGTTTGCCTAGTCTTTCACTTCTGTAATACTGTAATTGTCTAGGTTACTATTGTCACTAGTTTTTAAATTACCTTATTAGAGTGATGCTTTTAATATTTAGTTTTTGAGCATCATATCAATGGTTGAAAATATTATATTCTAAGGGATTTTATCTTTCGTGTATTTTGAAATGTGATGCTTCTAATGAAAACTTTGGTTTATAAATTGAGTGGTATGTCTACTGCAACAGATGTATCAGGAGTTTGTAGTATACCTTACCAAATAAATGAATATACTAACAATTGACCTTCAAACACAGAAAGAGAGATTAAATTATTAAGGAGCTGGAGAGACCTTCTGTTCATCCCAGCAGGAAAACAGTTTTAATTATTCAGCAGAATACATATGTGAAAACTGCTGGGCTGCAGGGTCAAGCATTGTAATCTTTTCCAGTAAATCTGATGCTTTAATTCACAGTTTCATATTAATGCCAGCTATCCCCGGATATGGAACATGCCCCAGACGTGGCAATGCGAGCTTGAGGTTTATAAAGCAACCTATCATTTTATCTTTGCCCAGAAAAGCTTCTTTACAGGTAACTTATTTATTAAGTAAACTGCGTACCAAATTAAATACTCTTTTTTTACAATTGCTTTACAAATTTTGCAAAGGTATACAAGGTCAGGTGCTCAAATTTCATGTGTTTAGGTTGACAAATTGTTTCTGAGGAAAAGGTTTCTGACGGTTTGTTTCCTGTAAGTGTCTAAGTACATTATATTCTTATATTTGAGTAGAGATACCAAATAATTTTCTAACATCTAAGCTGAACTTATCTGCAGTAATGTTATCTTAATTTTCAAATGAATTTATTTTTATCGGAGCTAATGATTTATTTAATATTTGTCACTTAGGATGTTGGTTTCTCTGATATCTCTCTCTTCTTTGGCTGACTGATTTGCAACTACTTAAGCTTTAGGATGTGTCCCTGTGGCTGACAGGTGATGAAAGTAATTTGCTCCTTACAGTTTTGTCTGCAAGGAAGAATACATGCACACAAGCCTGTACAATGTGACACAGCATCACCAAACTCATGCTGAATGTTCTAGCTGGAGTAATAGAAAAAATACAGCCCCATCAGTGTGGCACTGCTTGGGCTAATTAGCCCTGCTGGGAGGAAGGATTAATTTGTGCAGGCATAGTGCCATGCTAATAAAGTTATTCTCCTAGTGAGGCTGGAGCCATTATCTTGATAGTGCTGCAGTACGCAGCATAGTCTACCAATCTATTCAGAGCAAACTTGAGCTTCTACAGCACTGTTTTGATGTGGTAGAAAATATTACTGATGTACACATTCAGACTGTCGCAGAAAACCAAAGGGAAGCATTTGGTAGTCCAGTGCTTTTGGGTCAATGTGTAACTGCTACTGAACAAAACTAGACTAGAAGACTTAATTAAACCTATGACTTTCCAACTTGAAAAGCAGGTGAGAAATGGGAGATGGATTCACAGCAAGTATTTGTGGAATATCTGTCTGAGAAATGGGTTCTGTATATTGTTCTCCTCATTTTGCTTTTTCTGTAAAGGAGCAAAGGGCTAAGACTTACAATTGATGAAAAGCAAAAAACTTAAAAGAAGAAACCTCACACTTCAATGTTACTAACTTGTCTTTTGTAACTTAATGTGCTTTTAGATTTGATCCAAGACTGGTCCAGTGATAGCGCACCTGATATCTTTTCATTTGTTCCTTATATGTGGAACTTCAAAGTCATGTTTCATCAATTTGAAATGATTTGGGCAGCAAATCAGCACAACTGGATTGACTGTTCCACTAAACAACAAGAAAATGGTGAGATCACTTATTTGAAAGAAGAGTACAAACAACAAAAAATATGTACAAAATACAGAATGTATATACAGAGAGTATAAGAATTATAAATTTTTTACTAGAAAAATGTAGTAACTACCCATTTTGCTACTGCTGATATGCATAAGCCATCCTGAAACTGTTGTAAGTTCTAATCTACTTCACTCAAATACATACTTTTTGCAGGGAGGAGGGGAGTACAGTTCTAGATCTTTTTTCAGCATTCGTTTTTCAGGGCCCCTTGAATCTTGAATTTAGTGCAACAGTTTGCAAAGAGCAGCCATGGAGTCTTGACATATATTCAGTAAGCTCATGAAAATCTTCACTCAGGAATACATTTTTAAAGTAATGTTGGAAAAATATCACTTGAACTCTGCATAACTAGAAATGTCTGTTTCCTCTTCATTTCAGAATAGGAGATAATGCTGCTAATTCTAGACAAAACTAAATAGTAGATTTCAGAAAGCCAGAACTTTGTTTAATGTGCTATTTGATTTATATGTATTTCAGTGGTCTACACTGTACTGAATATTAGAATTTCAACATAAAAAGAGGACGGATTTAAAATCATGGATTTGTGTTCTAGTTTAAAAAAGGTTCACAACTTTATCAGAAGCCTGAGGAATTTTCAACTTTTGTTTTCTTGTCCAAAAACTGCTGTTTGAAGCAATAAAGTCATAAGATATCAGTTAGAGTTCTTCTTATTGTCTGCTTGCAACTTTATTGTGCTAAGTACAGTGTCTTCCTATAAAGGACAAATTGCGGAAAATAAATAAATTCAGAATAATTTAGTATGACGTACTTGAAATACACAGTAGTTAAAATGGCGATTTCCGATGTCATGGGTTCTTGAATATCTTTTCATTATTTTTTACCTGTATATCTGATAATTTGTCTCAGAACAAAATAGTGAGCAGTTTTGACAGATTTGTTGATTTGTTTTTTTTTCCTCTTCTCTCCCAGTTTATCTTGCAGCTTGTGGCGAAACATTGAACATTGTTTTCTCTCTGCCTTTCACTGACTTTGTTCCAACCACATGCAATACTAGATTTTCTTTAAGGGTGAGTTATTCTCCCCTTGCCCCTTTTGTGTCTTCTAAAGGTGAGATAGTTTCCCTATCTTTTCTTCTTCAGTCAGGAAGTTCTGAGTAAACTCTTTCCTGAAAAGAAAAATGCTCTCTTTCACTTCTGGTTCATGGAATTTTTCTTTAAGTAACCTAGAGGTAAATGGTTTCTGTTTCTTGTATGAAGCATCCAATCACAGGCTGTTTTAATTTATATATACATATACATACACATATACACACACACACACACATATATATATATGTATAAATAAAATATATATATACACACACACACACACGTATGCTTTATACATGTATACATACATTCAGTATGTCTATTTACTATATATACTTAGACTGTTGGTCACTTGGAAGTCTGTTCCCATTTGTTTAGAAAGTGTGAAAATCTAATGTATTTTCAAAGATAAAAATAAAATTCTGGAATGGGCACCCCGAAACCATTTTGGAAAACCATCTTTTAGTTTTTTAAGTGTTTCTGTAGAATAAGCAATGATGGTAAGGTGTTTCTAACAGATGCTGCTAATTCTTTGAAAGACTGTACTTCTTGATTTGTCTTTCCTAAAATAGAAGCAATCTACTGCTACTAAAAATAAAAACTAGTTGATGGTGATGTTGGTAATTTTGTATAATTTGATAGCAAAGAAAGCAATGTTTTATCTAACTTTTAAAAAATGTTTTAGTTGAGATGTAGAGTTGCCTTGATCCGGTCACTTAACTTTTGCAGTATGACTTGAACAGAAGAACAGGAAACACTGAAAGCCATGCCCCTGTGTTGCACAGCTTGCTATGGTGTGTTGTTCTGTGCATGTTGCTGGACTTGTAACTCTTCAGAGCTACAGAGCTCTTGGGATTGTACTAGAAATTGGTGGGAGCTGTGGTCAGCAATCATACGTGAAAATTGACATTTCTTGCCTCACTTTGCCAGTCAAATGAAGATGATGATGCATATAAACATGCAAATAGCATGAACATTATGCATGAAGTGAATGTAAATTAACTTTTCTGTTACTAATGTTTGATTTTTAGGGAGAAGATGTTGATCTTCACTTGTATCTACCAGACTGTCATCCTAGTAAATATTCCCTTTTTATGTTGGTGAAAGATTGTCAGCCTAATAAAATAAGTCCTGAATCTTGTATTTCTGCTGAATGTCAAAGTGGTCAGAAAACAGGGAAACCCAAATGGAGGAACATTACTCAAGAAGAGTGAGTTTTATTGTGATATATACTTATGTCTTTATATTGGCTCTTCGTATTTACTAATTTTGTTTGTGGTGAAAGCAACCTCATGTGTTAATGTAAAATATCTAATGAAATTGTTGTACTTGAAATAAATGTATGATGTTTCTTTTTGAAAGGGCTGGATGGGTTGAATGCTGGACAGTCCCGAGTGTTGTGTTTACGATTGACTACTCATGGCACCCAATTTATCCTCAAAAGGCAGATGAGCAGTTAAAACAATCCTGTAAGTGTTACTACCTTATTCTTGTTAGCATGTTTCATTTCAGGAGCTGCTGTGACTTTGTTGGATCAAACTGCTTAAATTTGAAGGAATAAATTTTGAAGTGAACTGCTGTTATGTCACATAAGAAAATGCTAATCTTTAGAATGCACCAGGTTTGATTTAAAAACTGGCATCTTGTGATGTAAAATTTCAGGAAGCGTTCCAGTTCCCTGTGTAAAAAGCAGATACTGTCTGTAGTTCACTTCTCCTTTGTCCTTAGCAAAGTGAATATTTTAAGTGGTTTGTTGGCCAACATAAAAAAATCGCTTGGTATGTTAAATACGAAGTACAATTTTTTTGGCAAAATCATGTTCCTTAGACTTTCTAAGCTTTTTTCATTTGGATGTTGTGATGTTGTCTGCCATGGTTTAGGCCCAGTGCCTAAATGAGCACCACGGTGCCGCAAAAAGGGCTAGTCAAAATAAGGACTGGGAGGACTTTTCACCTCTTAAAAAAAGGTCGAAGGCAAAAGACAGACTCATCATAAGGAATAAAAACAGAACAATTTCAATTTGCTACCAACATCAGGGTAGAACAGTGGGAGATA
>NW_010158030.1:0-201 GCF_000695765.1 Mesitornis unicolor
CTATGACCCGTGTCCCTTGTGACCCCCCATGTTCCTCTGACCCCGATGACCCCTGTGACCCCTGGTGACCCCTGTGACCCCATTGACCCCCATGACCCCGTGACCCCTGTGTCCCTTGTGACCCCTGTGACCCCCAAATGTCGCCCTCAGGTGGTCACCCAGCTCAATGACACCCATGACCCCTGTGCCCCCTGTCCCCCC
>NW_010158030.1:441-1066 GCF_000695765.1 Mesitornis unicolor
CCCCATGTTCCTCTGACCCCCCATGACCCCCATGTCCCTGTGGCCCCTGTGACCCCCCTGTCGCCCCCAGGTGGTCATCCAGTTCAATGACCTCCATGACCCCTGTGACCCCCATTGACCCCTGTGACCTCCGTGACCCCCATGACCTCCATGACCCCTGTGACCCCTGTGACCCCCAAATGTCGCCCCCAGGTGGCCATCCAGCTCAATGACACCCACCCGTCCCTGGCCATCCCCGAGCTGATGCGGATCCTGGTGGACGAGGAGCACCTGGGCTGGGACAAGGTGGGCAGGGGGGTCTCTATGGGGCAGGGGGTGTCCTATGGGGCAGGGAGTGTCCTATGGGGCACAGGGGTCTCTATGGGGCAGGGGTTGCCCTGTGGGGCAGGGAGCAGACACAGGGACAAGGGGGACATGGGGTTCTCTATGGGGCAGAGTGACCCCAGATGTGGGTGCAGGTGGCTGTGGGTCGCTATGGGGCAGCCCCCCAACCTCTGCTCCCTTAGGCATGGGACGTGACAATGCAGGGAGCCCCCAAATGAGGGCGCTATGGGGCAGGGCGACCTCAAATGTGGATGCTATGGGGCAGGGGAACCCCAAACACGAGAGCTATGGGGCTGAGGGT
>NW_010158031.1:0-207 GCF_000695765.1 Mesitornis unicolor
TCCATCCATCCATCCATCCACCTATCCATCCCCCCCAACTTCTGCCAACTGCCCACCTATCCCCAAGCGCACCCGCTCTTCAGCCCCACAGCCACCTCACCATCTGCTGGGCTGGCCACCCATCTGTTTCCCAGCTGTTCATCCATCCTTCCCCACACCTGTCCCTTTGTCCCCCTGCCCACCCATCCATCTATTGACTCACCCCAG
>NW_010158031.1:287-2766 GCF_000695765.1 Mesitornis unicolor
TTCACCCCTTCAGCCACCCTCCCATCCTTCCATCCATCTACTTGCTCCAGATTAATTCTTCCATGTCTCTGCCCACCCATCCATCTGCCTACCCATCAATGCCCAAGTTGTTCCCTCCTTCCTTCCACCCTTCCCTCTCCAAATCCTTCTCTCCCTCCCCAGAAGCTTCACCCCTGGGTCCAAGTGGGGCACCACAAAGGGTCCCAGGGGTAACTCTGTGGCAGATGGGGATGGAGGGGACACATGGTGGGACAAGGAGTGGTGAAAGTGGGGAGTTGCTGCCCAACCTGCTGAGCTGCTCCTGCAGCCGTGCCACCTCTTGCTGCTGGGCCTGGAGCTGCTCCCGGCTCTGCCGAGCCTCCTCCTGTGCCGCGGTGGCCAGGGCAGCCAGACGCTGTGGGAAAGCAGGGGCTCAGCACTGGACTCCCAATCCCCCACCCCACTGTGGGGTCACCTGGGCTTGCTCATACCATGGCCATGCCGGTGGCTGTGCTGGGCTCCCCCTCTGACTGGGGGTCTTGTGGGGGCTCCTGAGGGCTGCAAGCGAGCTCCAGCGCCCGCCGCAGCACCTCCTCCACGGTGGCCACCTCATTCGGGGCACAGGCATCCTCCAGCACGCCCGTCTGTCCCGCCTTGGCCAGTGCCGCTTGGCAGTCCCGCAGATGTGAGGCCAGCGCTGCCGCCTCTGCCAGTGCCGTGGCCAGCTGGGTGCCCCGCTCCTCCGCCACCTCCTGCCACCTCTGTGCCTCCTCCTGCACTTGTGCCCGCACCCCTGGCCCCCCCGCTACTGCCCCAGGAAGGCATTGGTCTCTCGCAGCGCTTCGGCCTCGCACACCTGCAGCTGGGCCCACTGGGCGCTGCTCTTCTCCCAGCGCCGGTGACGCTGCTTTTCCTGTGCCAGCCGGGCCGCCAGCGCCTGTGATGCCACCTCCCGCTGCCGCAGCTCAGTCCGCAGCTGGGACACTAGTGCCCACAGGGATGCCTCTGTGCCATCCAGCTGCCCAGGCGTTGGTGGCAGGGAGTCTGGCATACACTCCATGTTGGGTGACGGGGACATGCCAGGCTCCTGGTCACCATTGGGCTGGAGTGCTTTGCCAGCCCTGTGTGCATTCTCCAGCTCCTTTACATCCATGTTCTCCATCTCCTTCTCATTATCCTCCAACTCCTCTTCATCTTCCTTTTCCATGTCCTCCAACTCCACAGCATCCTCTACATCTACATCCTCCACCTCCTCCTTATCATCATCCTCATCCTCCTCGTCATCCTCATCCTCCTCGTCATCCTCATCCTCGTCCACCTCATGTTCATCCTGCTCTTCCACGTCCTTCTTCACCTCCACATCCTTCTCTACATCCTTCTGCATCTCTACACCCCCTGCCCATGGGACAGCCAAGACAGGTGGGCACAGCTGGTCTGGCGCTACATGGGGTGCTGCAGTGGGAAGGGCGATGCCATCAGGCCATCCATGCGACCTGGTGCCTGTATCACCTGTCTGCAGTGTTGTCTTTGCTGGGCTGCTCCGGGCCACGGACCTGGTGCGTACCAGCGTCCTAGAGGGGATACAGAACTCAGGGCCACCACGTCACCCCCAGGGTGAGCCAGGCACTGCCAGCTCCTGTAGAGCTCCCTGGGCACAGACAGCCTTTGGGAGTGGAGAGGGCAATGGGACTGATGACACTGGGTGGTATGTAGTCAGGGGACCAGGGATGCTGGTGCCACCAGCTTGGGCACCCACAGAGCAGGTGGCATCCAGAGATCCCAGTGGCAGGAGGGAATTAGGGGTGACATATGTGCTTGTGGCACTGCATGCATATGAGTGTGAGAGCAGCATAGCACGCACGAGTGTGCTAGGACAGCAGTAAGTGTCCCCAGGGGCAAGGGCGTGCATGCACACACACGTGTCCCCATGTCTCAGATGTCACAGTGTCACAGTGTTGCAGCAGACCTGTGCTTGGGCATGTGCTTGTCAGAGGACCACACCGTGTGTCTGTGTGGGCATGCGTGGCGTGTTTGCAGGCATGGGCAAGGTGTGCATGTCAGCGCTGGTGTCTCTGCTGGCCTGGGGCCATATACGGGGGACTGCTACAGCTGGGGTGCCACACAGACTCCAGGGTGACAGAGGGAAGTCCATATGCTGCCCTGTGATGCTGAGCTCTCAATGCCCCTGATGCCCCTGACATCCCCAGTGTCCCCAATGCCCCCATGCCCCCCGCATCCCCAGGCTCACTCAGAGAACATGGGCCAAGCGGTGTCCAGGTCAGCCCTGTGCAAAGCCAGGTGGAAGGTGACTCCGTCCAGCTCATAGAGGCTGCCCAGGATCTCTGCCCGACACTGGGAGTTCAGGAAGGGGCTGCGGGCGTAGTACCACTCGCTGCAACCACAAAACAGGCTCACACACCCCTCCATGCCCGGAGTGGGCACCTCCACCTGCAGCGCCCTTGCCGACTGGGTGCTGCGGGGCGCTGGGCAGTCTGCCTGT
>NW_010158031.1:2781-3357 GCF_000695765.1 Mesitornis unicolor
CTCCCCATGCCCCTTGTTCTCACCGGAGGCTCTCGGGGTCCAGGAGGCAGAGCTGCAGGGACTCCGCCAGCTGCCGATGCACCAGGCAGTACCGCAGGAAGGCTCGGCCCCTGCCCACGGAGGTCTTCAGCTGAGGGGAGAGGGGGTTATCCAGCCCTGTCATGCCAGCCTGCCCCTCGCATGCCTCCCCATAGACCATGCGGGAAGGAAGGGGGTCCCCAGGGCCAGGGCTGGGGGACAGTGGGGACCCGAGAGGGACAAAAACCCTTTATAGTGCTGGTGGGAGGCTTCTTGGTGCCAGGTGAGTGTGTGCCCATGCACAAGTAGGTGTGCACCCGCAAAGAAGCACAAGTGCACGCGTGTGTGTGTGGACGAGCCCCTGGGCACCCCCGCCAGGCCATGTGCACCTTGTCCAGGGAGGTGACGAAGCGAACGCCCTCATGCTCCTGCCGGCGCCGTGCCAGGCCCTGGCACAAGAAGTCCCAATAGTCCTTGCGCTGCCCAAAGAAGCTCCTCTTCTCCTTGAGGTCAAACTGGCAAAGATACATGCTTGGGTTTGCTTGTTGGGGGTGTCCT
>NW_010158031.1:3388-5905 GCF_000695765.1 Mesitornis unicolor
TGTCCCCAGTGGGGCTGGGATCCAGCCAACTTCCCCAGAAGGGTGGGTCCTGGTGTCCCCTGGCTGCCCCCTCTTTTCTGTCTCCATGCCTCAGTTTCCCTTTTGCAGCATGTCCAATTACACATGTGGACGTGGGTGAGCTTGGTCCCGGTGCTTGTGTGTCTGGGGATGCCCAGGGTTGGACAATGCCACTTGAGGTCATCCTACCCCTCAAAACAGCTGGTGGGGGCTCCCCTCTGCTCTCAGCAGCACCCCAGGGGAAACTGAGGCAGGGAC
Source organism: Mesitornis unicolor (assembly GCF_000695765.1). Lineage (NCBI taxonomy): Eukaryota > Metazoa > Chordata > Aves > Mesitornithiformes > Mesitornithidae > Mesitornis > Mesitornis unicolor. The sequence continues at coordinate 3,665 of NW_010158031.1, forward strand.
AAGCAGGGATGGAGGAGAGGCAGTACCTGGAGGAGGAACTCCAACTGGGCACAGAGGCTGTGCAGCTCCCGGCTCCCGTCTGTCACCGGCAGGTTTTGCTCCCGGTAGCCACGATTCAGCTCAGTCACGGTCTCTGCAGGACGGCACGGCTGAGCTGGCACAGCCCTGCCTGGGCAGCGGGCACTGTGCCCCATCCCACATCCTCTCCCACTGCCTCCCGGCTCCCAACCTCGGGGATTTCTGCTGTCGTGTGAAAGAGGAACCTGCCCCGGGATGAAACGGGGGAGCAGAGGGAGCGAGGGGCGCAGGTACCCCCTAGGCAGTGCTGGTCCCCTAGGTTGGCAGTGAGGACAGAAGCAGGCAGCAGTGGCAGGTTTGGTGCTGGGGAGCCTTTCGGGAGGAGTATGGCACCCATGGCAGTGACCCACCATCTGGATACAAGGAGGGACCCAGCATGGCCAGGATGAGCCATGCCATGCAGGGGACACGCTGGCAGGGGATGGGCTGGCACACTTACTCTGCAAGTCCTTGATGACACGGTTGAGCTCCCCATCTGCTGCCATGGCTGTCCACTGAGGGTCTGCAAAGGCAGGGGCAGCAATGAGAGGGGACCAGCTGGCACTCACCTGGCACCCCCAAACTCTGCCCCAAGGAGAGGGTCTTCCTTCTCAGCTCCACCCCAGACCTGCCTGCTGTTAAGGTAAGAGAGGACGGGCTCAGGCCCTTCCTTGCCCTGCACGTGTCCCCCCAAATGGGGTATGAGGTAGGCAGATGTGCCCCATCCCATCCCCACTTAGCTGGCCATGTGCCCTGTCCCAAAATGCCCCTGGGCTCTGCCCCCATGCCATGTCCAGCTACTAGCCCATTCCTTGGGGGGCTGCTGGGGCTGAGTCCCCCCACCCTAGGGTGTCCCTATCCTTGTCTCTGTCTCCCAGGATTCAGGATGTGGGTTTGGCATGGAGGAAGCGCTGCCTTTGCTTCTACTCTCGCTTCCCTCACTCACACCACGAACAGTGCAGGGAGCTCCTAGGGGGAAGGGGGGTGCACAGCCCCTGACATGCAGCCCCCCCAAACCAAGCTCTCACCCTGGCAGAGCCCCCTGGCACAGCATGCTGCCTGTGGTGCTGGCGTGGGGTTTGGGGGTGTTGTGGGCACGGGGAGGGGGCTGGGGGGCACAGTGCAGCACAGATATTTTGAGGGGTGACGGGGGCACCCTGGGGACAGGGTGAGGGACATTGCCCATGGAATGGAGGTGGCAGGTCCTGGGCTTGTCACCGCAGGTGGTGGCTGGGCACAGGGCTAAGGGTGCACATGTGTGTGCATAGGGGTGTGTATGGCAGGGTCCTTGTGTGCTCACAGGACCGTGTGTGCCCAAGCATGCCCAAGTGTGCCCCAAGGGGTGTAAGTGCCCCATGCTCCCCACTGCAGCAGGGTGGCACAGCGGGCAGGGCAGGACATGGGACACCAGACGCCTGGGTTTCCGTCCCAGTGCCCTTGGGTGACCTTGGGTAAGCCATCTTCCTGCCTGCCCACCCTGCCCATGCCTCAGTTTCCCCAGGGAAGAGGAGCCCCTTACCTGTGGCCAGGGAGCTGTGGGATGCCCAGAGGTGCTTGCCAGGTGCTGGGGGGACGCTGGCATGTCCCCGCACCCACTCTGCGCCCGTGTGCTTCTCATTTTGTACCTTGGCCAGGAGGAAGTGTGGGAGGTTGCAGGGGCCGCAGGAGCCACCCTCCGCCCACTCCACACCACATCAGGCACTGTGGCTTGGTCCCCCAGCACCCAGCTCCCTGGTTCGGGGGATGCAAGTTTTGGGGAGGAGGTCAGTGAGGCTGGTCCCCCTGTGCAGCCCCTGTGGGGGGGCAGAAAGACAGTGCCAGGTCCGGGGGTGACTCTGATGCCTTCTGGTGGGAATGGGTCTCGGGAATTCTTTGAGGGACTCCCCTGCAGTTTTTGGGGCAGGGGTCTGGGATCCATACCCAGCCAGCAGCAGCCAACAGCACCCCTGGGGCAGCAGCAGCCCCTGGTGCGGAACTCCCTCTCCCATGCACAAACAGTACCCAGGGACAACAGCCCCTGGGGACAGACACCAGAGCCATAGTTCACCTCAGTAAGGCCCACAGCTCCCCATGGGCATCAGCCCCAGAGCTGGGGTGCAAACTCTTCGGGGGCACCCTGGGCAACCCCACTCCCCCAGCCCCCCTTTGCTATCTGTGCCTGGAGGGTCTCCAGCCCAGCAGCAC
>NW_010158032.1:0-37016 GCF_000695765.1 Mesitornis unicolor
CCGCGCCCCCGGCCCACTCCTGCGTGGCGCTGGGCACTTCTCAAACCCGCCCCAAAAAAACCCAACCAAAAAAAACATCCCTCTCTCCAAAAAAACACCACAATAAAATCGGGGGTGCTGGAGACTGCTGGTTGCTCTTCCTAAGGAGTACTGACAGTGACCTTCCCTTGCGATGTAATTAAGGTTTGAGGGGAGGAGGGCGAAAGAGCGCTCTCTTACTGATTTATTTTAATTCGAGGTATTTTTGCACTTTATCGTTTCTGACCTTGGAGATGTAGTCTCCGCTACTAAATAGACCCCAGCTCCGTGTAGAAATTCGCTGCCCAAAACGCTCCCGTTTGCACGGCAGAGCGGGGCAGGCTCTGCCCTCCTGGCCCCGCCGGGGGCGAGCTGCTGCAGACACCGCGCGCTGCTGATGTTGCTGCCTGCCTGGCTGCTCCCGCGTTACCCCAAATTAGGGGGGGGGGTTCACTGCAACTCGGCTCTGGCTGAGCCATCGCATTTAAACAAAAGATGTCAGTGGCTGCCCCGAAAGACCGTGCAGCATTGCCTCAGAAAAAGGCATTAAATTATCAACAAGTTACTTGTATTGGAGAGTCACAAGGAAGATATTTTGTTGCAAGGCAAATGGCAGTTTTTAGAGTGCTTCTTGTAGCATGTTTCCCAATCCTTATTTTTTCAGAGATTCGTTTTCCCTTTTTTCCTGTTTACCTGTGCTCTCATTGTCTTAAAAAATGGGTCTGAAATATACTGTAGGCAAAAATTGCTATTTTCGATAAGAAATTAAAACCTAACTGTATCTCTCAGAACATTCTTTAAAATGCAGTCTTACCGTTTGCTTATTAAATGAAAATAAACGGTGTTTTTATTTAACACGGTGAAAAAATTTCCTAAACATAAATGGGGAACACCTTTGTCCAAAATCTGTGTATAAGGTTGTAAAACAAAGTTAACTTTTAATTTTTCCATTCCCAGATCTTCTGCCAGCATGCAACGGAGAAATAACAACCATGTCTTTCCTACAAGACGTTGTGGACATTTTACTTCAGTATGTGGCGAAAAGTTTTGATAGATCAACAAAAGTTATTGATTTCCATTACCCAAATGAGCTCCTCCAGGAATATAACTGGGAACTGGCAGACCAGCCACAGACCTTGGAAGAAATTTTATTGAACTGCAGAACAACTCTGAAGTACGCAATTAAAACAGGTAATAGCCGTGCTCATTTTCTGTCCGGTATGGTCTCATCTATTGATTAAAGGTGTCATTTCATTTTATTTTCAAACGTTAAAGATTGAAGCAGCGGCTGTATTTTGTCAGTTCCAAGCAATTTCTAGCAGAGACAGAAATCGTTTTCCTAAATGACAAAATACTCCAGCAGAACCATCTCTGTAGCTGTCAGTGCAGAATCGCATGCCCTTTCCCATTTAAAATTAATGCTTCTGCGCGTCGGAGTTGCCGAGTGTGCCACCGAGCAGCCTTGTCACCACCTTTACGACTTCTCCTCCGTGCCTTTTCGTCTGTTGTGCCTGTGATGGCGGGGGGTGGTGACCCGAGGGTCGCCTCTTGCTCCCTGCAGACGCGACGGGCGCGAAGCTCGGAGGAAGCTGAGGCGGGGGGGGAGGGCGGGCGAAGGCGTCCCTGCAAGGGGGCAGAGGAACCAACCCACTTAACTGCCAAAATCACAATAAGCATCCTGTAAAAGGGGGCTCTGAGCGGCCATTTGCCGGACATAAAACCGAGAAAATCTGGCAGAACTAACCACAGGAGTATTGCGGGGTTTTTTCCAACTTTGGACTCAAGCAATAAGAACGAAGCCCGAATTGCTTTAATAGCGTTTTTTGTTGTTGTTTTTCACTAAGGAGGTCAGGGACGAGTTGACTCCTGCCTGTCTGGCACCCGCGTTGATCGTGCCCCCCATGTGGGCTTCGTGGCGGGAAGGAAGCGCAGGGCTCAGTCCCGTGGGCGTGGGGAAGCCACCGGCGCCGCACCCGGGGCCACCTTAAATCAACCGCGGCGGAGCGGACAAAAAGCGTGGCTACAATTACGGCTATGATTGAGAAATTATGTGGAGTGCAGGGAGCCATTAACGAGCATTTGAATTACTGAGAAATTGCTTAAAAATAAATGTGGAACAATTACTGAAAGAGACAAAACGTTCATTTTAAATAGAGGTTGAAGGGAAAACAAAAAAGGGGTTTTGTCACCTTTTTGGAACAGAATAGGCTGATCTCAATAAAGATTGTGGGAGATCTCTGTAATCTTCCCTGGCTGGAGGTGGAAATGTCTAGCTGAATGTTTTTGATGCATGAGTCGGGTGCTGTCAAAATATCTGTAAAATACTAGAATAAAGAGTTAGATAAATGGTGGCCACAGGAACAAAGTCTATCAGTCCAGTGATCCATGTGTTGTGTCTGGGTAGGGTATAGGAAACATATTTTCACAGAATGCTATGAAACACCGGATCTGATCTATCTGATCTGGGAAATCAAAGAACAGGGTTTCTTAAGCTATTTCCATTTTTTTTTAAAATTTTTTTGTTATAGTTTGTTTCATGTAGTGGATCTCTGTTTCATTTTGTGCATCCAAAAAAGACCCTTAAAACAATGTTACCGTTTCACTTCCTACCTATAAATAGTGAGGCTTTCCCTTCTTGGTGTTTTTTAATTTGTACTAAAGAAAATAATGTTTTCGAGGTCTGAGACCAGGACCTCGGGGGTTGTGTGAGGTGCAGCGGTACGGCAGGGTTCACCTGGGGGATGCTTGGTTGCTGCCGCCGCTCCTCAGCATCCGGGGGGTGCTGCCTCAGCCTGGAGGGGCTCACAAAACGTGTGGGATTTACACCCTGAGCCCTTTTGCATGTGCGTCAGAGTAAAACGCTTGAATTACCCTCAGAGGAAGGACAATGTGCTGAGGTTTCTGGCAATGGGGGTCTGCCTCCAATCCCACTGCAGCAGCCCTGCAGACATGGCCCCTCCTGGGCTGGGGGCGGGGGTCTGGGCTGTGTTTGGCTGCAAGGACCCGGGAGGCTGATTGGACAATAAATTGTCTTGCTTAAATTAGCCTCACAGCCAGATTCCAAAGTCCCAGCACCAATCCCCAATTTGGGTTCAAGGAGCTGGATGGCAGGTTTTTCGGCTGCGGGGCAAGTGTGGGATGCTCCCAGATGTTTGCGTGCCATGGCTCTCTGGGGTGCTTGTGGGAGCCACACACAGCTTTCTGCCCCTTTACTGGCTACCGGCATGCACCCCTGGCAAGAATTAATGTCTGAGAGAATATAAAGGCAGTGTCTGCAAATGCAGGGAAAGATGGATACAAATTTTGGTTCCTGTGCAATGCTTGCCAGGGAATTGAAATGTGAGCATTTAAAAACGGCTTGGAAACCCCAGGAGGGGTGTGTGGAGCTGGCGCTGGTCCGGCCTTGCTCCCAGGCAGGTCCTGGTGCCAGTAACAGGCTGTGTGTGCGGTGAGGCTGTAAGCAAAGCCGAGGCCACTGCTGCTGCCCGTGCCATTATCTGTGTTGTCCGTGCTGTTATTTGTGCTGCCCATGCCGTTGTTATTCACGCTGCCCAGCTTTGCCCAGACCTTGTTGCTTTCGTGTCGAGGCTGCAGAGGCTGCGTGTTGATGCTAGGGGACATCTGCACCTAAAACCAAGTGCAAGCAGAAGCGTGTTTGAGAGGAGGGTATGTGGGGCAAAGGGACATTCACGGCAGGGGAAGCCTGTTCCTGGCCATCTCCGTGCCTCAGCCCCGGCTCTTGCCCGTCATCTCCCTATTTGCTCTGGCATATGCATAAATATGTTGTATATTGCTAAACCAACCAATAAGCAGTAATCTCCGATTTTCACATCTCCCCCCCACTCCCCTTGCACCCCGTCAGTCTATTTTCCAGTCACCTCTTTGTTTGGTGACAACCGTGACAAAGGATGTGCATTTCAGACATATCAGCCCCGGCTCTTGCCCATCATCTCCCTATTTGCTCTGGCATATGCATAAATATGTTGTATATTGCTAAACCAACCAATAAGCAGTAATCTCCGATTTTCACATCTCCCCCCCACTCCCCTTGCACCCCGTCAGTCTATTTTCCAGTCACCTCTTTGTTTGGTGACAACCGTGACAAAGGATGTGCATTTCAGACATATGGCTTCTGGGTAGTGATTTTTGAGCATCTCTCCCAAACTCTTCTTACCTGGCCATTGCAGCCTATCCTTTAAGCAAAGCCACAATTTTCTGTGGCCTTCTAGCTGAGGGATGAGAGCTCAGTTGTGAATGGATGGACAGACCCTTGCAGCTGAGGTTGGGGTCAGGGTGGGACATGACATTTTCTGCCATTTCGTGTTAAAGCCACATTGCAGAAGGGAAGGGCACAGAGTGGAGGGGCCCTTGTTACAGGTGTGCGCACTGGGGGCTCTGCCAGAAGCCATGCCAGCAGCAGCAGCAGCTCCTGCTCTCCCTGTAGTAGTGTCTCTGTAGGGGCACAATGCTGGCTCTAGGGTATGGCTGCCCCGACCCCTGTGTGCAGCAGGGCCTGTGGTTCCCAAAGAAGGAGGTGACTGTGGGGTTTCCTTGAAGAAACGAGCAGTGACAACAGGGCTGTCGCCTGGGGCTGGGTAAGGGGCTGACTGAGAGCTGCTGAGACACTGCAGCTGCAAATATGAGTTCTGCTATTCCCCAGCTTTTCAGTGTGGATTTCTTTCCAAAGCAGGAGTTTTTCTGGCTTCTTTTAGCCTTCCTGTGGTCCAGATTCACCAAAGGCTTCCAGCTCCTGATACTCTGTTGCTTTCTGGTTGAATTTGGGAATCTGCTTGGAGCCTGGCTGTGAGATTGAACCTGAGCTATAAATATCAAATTCTCTGTCAGAGATAAAATCCCATTGTCGGGGGAGATGCTGTCCTCTGCAGGCAGAGCCCCTGGTATGTGATCGCTGTGGCTTTGGCATCAATGACAGAGTATGTGTGTGTGCCCCATTCGAGAGCATGTAGGGCATGGCAGTGCCCCCCCTTAGCACCTGAGGGGGTTTGGCCACCTGTCCTGGGCAGTGTGCACCAGGGAAGGTGGGAGGTGGGGAGGGCTCTGTGTAAAACTCAGTCAGGCTGGATGGCAGCAGCATGGACACATCTCAGTTTAAGGGTGCAGGGAGCTGGATTTTGTGTGTGTTGCCCCCCCCTCCAGCCCTTATCCCCTGCTTTGGTCTGTCCACACAGCCCAATTGCTCTGCCTTTGTGTGTGCAGGGTAAGAGCCAGGGAGCAATTCCCTGCGCGGTTCTGCCAACCATGTGTTTGTGCCTGATAAGGGGCCACTGGAGACCAAAGATAAGTTTTCTGTTGATGGTGGCTCTGCATTTCCTCCATCATCTTGCTCTATCTTTTGGTTTTTGCGATGGCAATAGCAGTACATCATCTGTGGGTCAGGGCAGGTGTTTTCCAAGCAGAGACTGCTGTTCTTTCAGTCGAACAGCATTTAGTTGTGAACCGTCCATAATTTGCACCAGTAATTATGCCACTTAACAGGGGCTTGCAGGAAGCAACTACTAAAAACTGAGTTTTGATGGTTCCCGGGTTTACTGGCTTTAGGCATGTTTTTAAGAAAAATCTCCAACAGGATTCTAGAAAAAGATCAGGAGCCAATTAGATTTACCAGGTAAACGGACTCATTGTGAATCATTCTGCTGGAGCAGCAGTGCTGTTTTTCACGAGATTTGTTTAAAATCACAATTGCGAGCAGCCAGGCTATTTGTAATTGCACTCTGACAGGGAAGAAATGACAAGGACCGCCACCTTCCCTGCCATCTTCATACAATCATCAGCCTTTGAGTCATGTGCAAAACAGTCACCAAAATGCTCCATTTTCTCATTTCGCCCTGTCTATTATAATCATTAGCCATTCATCACTGATGTTATATGTACTGGCAAGCTCTTCAGATGGTGTCTCGTGCGTGGCTTTCAAACCTAGCCAGGCAAAAACACATCCAGTGACAACATGTGACACACTAACGGGAGCAAACAGCTATTTTTGTGAGGCAGCGATGTGCTAATTTTCAAAGCATATTGAGAGGATAATAGGGAATGTTGGAATTCATTATTCTGCGTTCAGTGTAATTACTCTGATTTTACTTAGTTTGGAATGGGAATGCAGATAAATTCTGCCTTTTCCAAGAAATGTATTTATTGCTGTTTGCTTTGTTTTGTACCTTGAAAGCACTTCCTTCTCTATAGAAATCCAGAGGTAAATATACTGTTCAGCACTGAATAGTTTCATTAAGAGCCATCAGCCTTTTGATAACATTTTCCATCTTATGCAGGGCACCCTAGATATTTTAATCAACTTTCAACTGGATTGGACATGGTTGGATTGGCAGCAGACTGGCTGACATCAGCAGCAAATACTAATATGTAAGTAGCAGATTTTTTTCCATAATAGTATTTAATATAATTTTACAGTTATACTCTAAAATATTAGCTGCTGTAGCTGAATCAAACAAAGAATGCTTTTGTGTTAAGGTTGCTGGAAAAACAATTGTCTGCTTTTTAAATGGTTGTTACAGCTATTTACATGAAGACTTTCAGCATTGTCCTCTAGGCTGTCTTCTATAAAATTCCATCATATGAATATGATGTTGGTTTTGCTACCTCCCAAAAACATACAGAAAAAATATTTTAGCATTCTGCATGCATAAATATGTAAAATGGAAGATGTGCTAAGTGAACAGTTGCATTCATGTAGAGGGGATGTCGACAATCCATACGCAGAGCAGTTAGAGCCATTGCTTTCTGTAAGAAGGAATTTAAAGTGTTTGGTGGGGTTTTTTCACTTTTCGACTAGGAAGCATTTTTGTGCATTTGCTTAGCTTCATGCACTGTCTTGTCGTCATGAGCAGGACTGTTGACATGGATGCTTCTAGACATGCACACAGGTTTTTGGCAGACAAAGATCTGGCTCTGCCCAGCAGCTCTTGAATAGAAGGCAAAGCCCTGAGCCTGGAAAAGATTTGTTCCACCGACACAGGTGGAAATGGAGTCTCAAGCACTCTCAGCATTTTTCCTTCTTGACATTCGATGTCAAATCGGAAGGAAGATTATCAAAAGTACTGTAAAACAGAACTCTGCCCAGCGCAAGATTAAATGTATTGTGGCTATAATGTAATGTAATATTGGAAAAAGATGTGTTAGTGTTGTAGATGAAAGCATTAAATGTGGACATTACTACATTTCAGGTTCACCTATGAAATTGCTCCAGTGTTTGTACTTTTGGAATATGTCACACTAAGGAAAATGAGAGAGATGGTTGGCTGGCCAGGGGGCTGTGGCGATGGGATATTTTCACCTGGTACATGATATTTCAAGCTTTCTTTATTTTTCAGACTGTGCTATATGACATCCCCTGTAGTTAAAGAGTAAACATAATTAAATATGCATGTTCAAGAAGACACTTGCTAGTAACCACCAGTGGCCTCTTTGAGATAAAGGATTGCATGTTTGTGAATTTTAGGGATGCAATTATGAGGGTTTATTTGAGCAAATTGCACTGCATTATAAGCAGCTGTAATGGCACATGGGAAACATAATCAGAAGAGACATTTGTCCTGCAGCTTCACTTTGCCCCCACTTTTTATGGATTACATTAAATAGAAAGAGCATTGTATTAATAATGGAGGGAAGAAACACACAATGATGCTTTCCATCACCTTAGGGGAAATTGGAACCAAGAGGGAAAGACATAGCATCCCATTAGGTAATTTTAGTGGAGTCAGTAAGATCCTACCAACATGACAGTATGCAGTTAGCTTTCCATGTTTGAGCTGGCCTGTTTTGCTCAGTGGGGGCACTTGGGTGGATAGTTAATCTGAGTACTTAAAGGCTCAGAAACCCGGTTCCTTCAGGGCAAGTCAATAAGGCAAAAAATGAGCATGATTAACTGTAGAGAAATAGTTGACTCTGACAAATATAGCATTGTTAAGACTTTTTTTTTCATCATTCCACTTAGTCTTTTGATTTATGCTCTTTGTCACCTCCTATCTTACTCTGGAATTTCACTGCTAAAAATTTTGACCCACCTATCTCACCAAGTTGAAAAAAAAAAGAAAAAATTTACATTGAGCATAGCATCTTGGCTTGTCAAAGGAGAACAGACTGATAGCTGGTGGGGAAGGAGCCCTTCTGGGAAGAAAGTTCATTGACCTAATGGCGAGGGAAAGTGTGTTTGGAGCAAAGAAAAAGCCTCACTGACAACAGCTTAGGATGTTCAGCTCTCCAAGGGTGTAAAGGGTAAAGTTCATACTATACAGAAGATCAGGAAAGGCTCATCTTCAGCTTCTCACATCTGAATGCACATGTGGGAAGTGGTGCAGGAGTTTTGTCCTTGGCCTTTCCACAGAGGTGGAGAAAAAGATGAGAAGAATTCACATGACTTCTTGTTGAGTCCTTTAAAAAGCGCTGAGAGCAAAAGCTCTGACAACTTTTACTGTAGCGCCTAGAGAACCTGACCAAAACCATGACCTCCTTCACACAGGGCAGCATTTAAATGTGTATCACAAGCCCAGGATCTAAGTCAGAGTTTTTGGAAACTGGACTGTGGTTGGTACTGTCTGGTCCCTTGCCTGACGCAATAGAGCTGGTCTTCAGTTCCTCCCCTTGCAGGCTTGAGCCGCAGTAGCCCCACCAGGCTGGTCAGGGACCTAAGAGGGGAGAGAAGAACAACAGCAACACTGATCAACCAGACCTGGTGAGGCAGAGGCTGGGCATTGGTGGTGGTGTGGGTGAAAGACTCAATGCAAGTGCCAGATCTTCCCAAATCTGACACACTGTGCTTGAGACAGTGCGAGTTAGGAGTGTTGAATGCCTCAGGAGGAACTGCTGTCCCTTCCACCTCTGCCAGAGGTCTCTGCCTGGCCTAGGGGGCCAGGATGTTGGGAGTGTGTCAGATGCTGGAGCTCAGTTCATCTAGCTGAAACCTGCCTGGGTATGTGCTCTCTGGCCGTTTGCAGTACTGCCTCCTCTCATCCCTTCTTTCTCTGCAATTTCTATGCAAAGTGGATCTTTATAATTCACTCTCTTAAGGCAGCAATACCCAGTGTGCAGGTTCTTCTTTTTTAGCCAATAATCAAAATCATCTCTATGCTGTCTTCTCATTTCAAACTGTGACAGCTTCAGCTGAAGACCTTCCTGTTGCAAAGAAAAGATTCTTGCTCTCTGCCTTGCCTGAAATGAAATATACAGTATCCATACTTGCAAAACATAAAGGCCTGATGAGGTTCTCCAAATTCCGTAGGTGTGTCTTGTTGCCTGCAATTAACTGTTGGTATAAACACAGCTGCAAAATTAAAGGCAGAATCTGGGCTTATTAATAAGCTTGAGGTTAAACCGCTAGGTAATAAATACTAATAGGAAAGCCTGGTACTGAAGAAACTTAACATTTCAGTCTTGACTCTTTTGACACTGAGCCAATGACTCTGGACGAGATAGGTCAAATTTCTTCACCTTGGACACCATAGTTCAGTCACATAGATCATCAACAGCAGCTATTACATGACATCTGAATTTTTTAGGGACAGATACCCAAACATTTCCTCTTAATCTCTCCATTTCTTGTTTTGTCATTTGTGAAAAGAGGTGTAGAGATATGTTCATATTTCTCAAGACAGTTGAAAGGGGAAGAAAAAGTCCGGTCTGTGCTGACCCCCCATACCAGCGGTGCCATCCCTTACTGGCATTTCCCCTGGGTTTCACAGGACGGGCAGTGAGGTCAGAGAAAGCCCAGAGCAGGGACAGCCTCACTGCCAGAGCAGAGCTGGGACACTGATTAGAAATGAAGAGCACAGCTTCTGTGGGCTGTGGGACAGTGTATATATCTCCAGTGGAATAAATACAAATCTTACAAAAGTCAAAACAGTGTTAAATTTGGCAGCACATACATCCTGCTGGTGTAACATGGTGTAAGGTCGCTGCTTTCAGCAGAGCTACCTTGATCTGCTTAAAGGGTGGATTTTATCTTGTCTCACTTTGGCTGTCCAAGCATTGGGTGTCTACTCTGGGCTAGTTATATTCAAGGGAGATGGATGGCTGCGTTTGCAGGGCAAGTCATCCCACCTGCCACAAGCAGCTGCCTTAGGATGAGCTGAATTATCTTCTGAAAGTGCCTGTCTTGTGCTCTTCACTCCATTTTTAGATGGATGAAAGTTGGGTTAGCTGAACTCTACCTCAGGTGCACTCTGATCTATTCATTTAAAATCCTAAAACCACGATCAATATATGCCTTTGCTTTATATAAATATATGTGCATAAACATTGCTATATAACTAATCTGTATATATATAAATAGTATATATATATACAGGATAACACTGATGGATTTTATGTATATGTCTCTTTGTGTGTATGTGTTTGTGTGTGCATACATACATAAAAGTACTCAGACTCTGCCTCAGGTTCTGCATTATATTCCCATAGTGCTCATGCAGCATTAATGTATAACCAAACATTGTTCAGCTGTAGACACAGAGGCTTAGTTTGTAGAAATCTCAAAAACAAAAAATGAAGGGCTTATTTTAATTTATGCATTGATAATTGAAATACGGGAACAGAATACTGTAGAGTCATCATCTGAAACCCATCTTGAAGTAGGTAAGATAGCCATACTGAAGTGGGCATTTTAAGTAAATGAATGCCAATAATTTTAAGGCTAGTGTTAGAGACATCTAACCTTTTCCCCTTTTACCCATCAGAGGACAAATAAAAAGAAAAAGAGTTGTTTAATTACCCTTTTTCCTTCCTCTACCCTCCCCTTAGTCCAGTTATCCAGAAGATAGTGTCTGTTGGGACACAATGTGGGTTTCCTCAGAGCTGGGGCATGAAGCACTACCCTAATTTGGGAAGGGAGAGCACAGCTTAAAAGTGACATTTGGAAGTCACTTAGGAAATTGCCTTGTGGTGGCATCTGCTTGGGAGGTGGAACAGAGTGGGGATTATGTGTTGATGGCATATGGAAAATTAAGACTGGGGACTAAAGGAGAAATGGTAACAAAAATGAGGAGTAAAGAAAACCCCCATCATTTTTTGCAGTAGTACTTTTTGCATAAATTGTTATTTGGGTGTAGTAGATCCTGTTATTACACAACCCAGCAGTAGGAAGAAGAACCTGCCATTAGGCAGAAACATTAACATTAGAATTAGAAAAACTGTAGCAAGACTTGTCATTTGTTCTGCAATAATATTGCAATGCATAGAAAAAGTAACAGTATATTACTGTGGACTCCAGGTGGTGCCATATCTAACATGTATGCTATGTTGATTGCACGTTTCAAGATGTTCCCAGAAGTTAAAGAAAAAGGAATGGCAGCTATTCCCAGACTGGTTGCCTTCACATCAGAACATGTATGTCTTTCTGTTTTTTGCTATCTGTTACTTCTGCTTGTGTGATTATATGAAGAGAATAAGTCAATGGCAATCTGTATCCAACTGTCTTCATTTCTGGTATTCCTTCACTGGGAATAATAAAATGGGAAGTGGGTGGGTGTTTGATACATACAGGGCTGAGCTTTGCTGAAAACCAACTTTTTCTGTAGCTGAAACCCAGGGAGAGCAGAATCTACAAACCACTGCTGGTTTTTTTGCTCGCTTGTGTCTGTATAAATGTCAAATTGAATGGTAAGGGTGGGAGCTTAGCATTGGGCTTTTGCCTTTCTGCCAGGAGTGTCTTTTGTTCAGGTCACTCTGAGGTTACAGAAAATCACTGTGAATCGAAATGTTTCTGGCTGAAACCAGAAGCTGCCGTTATTTAGTGAGGGGGTCTGTAAGGGATCTGGCAGTGCAAGGGGTGAGGGGAGGGTGGCACAGGAGGAATCGGAGTGGCCCTTATGGGAGAAACAGAGTGTGTTTTGCTCTTTGAACAACCATACAGAAGTCATATTTCTGTCTATATCGTGGGGGGTGTTCTGGGTTTATGGCCATTTAAACCTTCTTGCAGCTTATAGTGGAGAATGCATGTGCAGAAGGAAGGGAAAAGGGAAGGGTTATACCCAGGAGGGGTTGTGAACTCTCTTTGGGCTTCATGGTCACCTTCTAATTTCTCTCCAGGTGTGTAGTCTTGGCCAGAAAGGATTCTTTCATGACCGGGGCGCAGCAAGATGCCGTCCATGTTAGGTGACGACATCCTTCTGGCTGCCTTTTTTGACTTTCCAGAGAATGTGTTTCCATTCTGTGCAAGTGCAAAGAGCAAAGTGTCCTAAAAACTGATCAGAAATGTCTGGGAGGAAATCCCTCTGAGGATGCCTTTCGTGGCAATAGGATGAGATGCAATACACAGCTGTGGGCTCCATGTTGCAAAATAGTCCCCCACAAAACAATCAGAGAGAAGGATGTTCTACATATGAGTAGCAACTCTCCAAAGTTGGCTGTACAGCTATAAATGCATTATTCATATGGAAGTTACAGACCTAATAAGTCTTGCAAATAAGGTTGAGCATGATTATTTAAAATAAAAAATCCTATTAATCATTAGAGAATTTCATTTTATTCATAGCATTAGAATGTTAAACAATGAACCAAATTGTGCTATCAGTCTCAAAATAATAAAATGAGCTTTAATAATTGTGTTTTCATGCCAGGGAAGAAGCAGTTCCCTTAGCAAATTAAATATTCCAAAATCAAATATACTAGCAAATCCATAGAGCAGCATCTGAAACCTGTTACATTTTAGAAGTGTCTTGAAATTGCAATTTTTGTCCCATCCTCAATCAAGTTTTTTTATAAAGTATGTAATGGCACATCTTCTAGGGAAGTTAAGAAACCACACTTAAGTGAAGACAGGACTCTTTAACCCTTAATTGCCCAAAGGATGTGGGATACGGGTTTAACCCTCGAAATAGCAGAGGCTGTTACATGAATTGCAGAGTCTCAGAAGTACAGTCCCTTTTTAGGTAGGAAATGTCATGCAGAACCTGAATAGACACTAAGATACAAGAATGTCATTTGTCTGATTTAGCATATCATGCTGATCTTCTACTTACTTTTAGACTCCCAAGTCTGATTCTAATTTCTCTCTGTCACAGTTGGGTGCTCGTGTAAGATGATCACCATGGAACAAACAGTGTTGTTAATGAGATACTATAATTTCCCCATACTCTGCACATGTGGCATGATAGTAAGCAAAGCTTAAAGTTATTGGATGTGCTTAGGAGCTTGGAGACTTTTGTCTTGACATTTTCAGTCAGAAGCAAATATTCCAATATCAGCAATTCTCAGAAAGAATTTCAGTGTTACAGACCAGACTTTTATTTTCATTTCTACCAATCTAGATCTACCATTACTATAAATTAATGAAGTTACTCCACAATTGCGACCAGTGTTACTGTAATCAGAATCTGGACTCCGTCTGATGCCATGATAGGTTCAGCTGCCAGTGGGGGGGAAGGGAAAGGAGAAGTGATTCACAGGTCCTAAGTTAGGAGTGCGTCATGTTCTTAAATTAGAATCCTCACTCTCTGTACAATCAGTGGAGAGAGGCACCTCTGGAGGGAAACTCGAAGCATCCAAATTAGGAACCTAAATATTCCTTACTTTAGGTGTTCTAAATCACCTTTGGGAGGAGTTCATCTACTTCTCTGCATTGACCATACACAGAGATCAGCCTCCTGAACATATGCAACCTACTTTAGATGCCTAAAATAGGTTACATGATTATTCCAACTGTGCACATTCCCAGTAAGCAGATCTTCCCCGAGCTGTTCGGTAGAACCATTACTTATTTCTCACTCTGCTTCTGTTTATTCCTGTTTCACCAGTGATGGTGAAGTACACTACACTGCTTAGGTCGGTCTTGGCCCAGGCATAATTTCACTAAGATACACTTGCTCAGGACTTAGTTCAATCCATGGTATTCACTGGTGCATCAACAGTGGTTTTTTTATCTGCACTGGTACAGGAGCAGAGTGATGCCCTTCAGGGCAGCACAGTGCAAGAGACCTTGACTCAGAAGGGTAAAAATGATGGATGCCAGTTGTAAAAACCTATTTTAGTCTATCGTTTCAAACACAATGAAAAATCTAAGATGAATGCTTCCTCCTGTGTACCAATGCATCAGCTTTAGGCTGCTGTGAGTTCAGCTGAGCACATCCTTTTTTCAGTATGGAGAAAGTGGCTGAGAGGGAGAGCTGTCTTCTGAGAATGTTTTAATTGATCCATTGGTCTATAAGTCAAGTCCTATTTAATTTTAACCCATTGTCTGTTGTGATTTTGACCTGGCCAGCTAGCACTCTCTTAGGCAGCATCAAGCAATAGCTGGGAATAGAATGGAGCAGGGATAACCCCTGACACGCAAAAAGGACAAAGTCATTGTACTTTGAGGAGGAAAGGGGTGTAAAGGGGAGAAGTTTAGCTGTAGAGAACTAGTTGGGTTCAGGTTATGAAACAGTCTTTGGCCTTTTTATTTGATAGTACAGAAAGAGCTGAAGAGGCTTGCAGCTCTATGGACTCTATGTTTAATTGGGGCCTATACAGACTCCACAGTTTAGGGAATGCAAAAAGCTGGGCATAATTGGAAAGACAGAAATTTCTTCATTTCTGCTGTTCCCCAACCCAGCAAGACTTTGCTTATGTAGTCCACATCAGGTTTCCTAATTTCCCACTCCACCTCTAGCAGCCAATGCAAGGAGGAGCACCTTGTCAGGTGCTCACCAGGGAAACAGCGATACAATTCCAGTCTTAGTTGTGGAAGAGAAACAGCAGAGTAAGAACTGGCAGTTCACCCAGTTAGAAGGCCAGGGGAGCACAGAGAGGGTGTCTCTGCCACTGGCATCCCCACATCTGCACAGCTCTCGCGGTGAAGCAGCTCCTGCCCCAGACTTTGCTGGGACTACAGCTCCAGCAGACACTGACTGTGAAGGGAGGGTCTGTTGGCAGCCCAGGTATAGCATGTCAGCATTGTGGACACCTGGACAGACTCAGAGGGACCTTGTTCTCTGAAGGAGCACTGGGAGGGTCTGTGAGAGGCTTGTCTGCAGTGGTAGGGGAGCATCCTCATAGCCATAGCACACACAGCATCCACACATCAATTCACAGAATCACAGAATACTAGGAGTTGGGAAGGACCTTGAAAGATCATCCAGTCCACCCCCCCTGCCAGAGCAGGATCACCTAGACTAGGTCACACAGGAACACATCCAGGCGGGTTCTGAATGTCTCTAGAGAAGGAGACTCCACAACCTCTCTGGGCAGCCTGTTCCAGTGCTCTGATCAGAGGAGGCAGTTTACAATAAGCCATTGCTTCAGCTTCTTGCAAGCTGATTTCCCTTCATGGGCAAGCCTCATTGCTTGCAGAGAATACAGCAAACTACATCAAAGCTGTGCGAGAAGAGTGGCTTTGGCAATTTTTTTGTCTGAACGGTTTCTGAAATCTAAAATGAAGATTCTTGGCTCTGAGACTGAAGGAAATTAAAAAGTAACTTCTGTCTCAAAGCAGACAGCTCGACAAACATCCATTACACAGAGCCTATGGAAGAGTTTGGTTTGGTTTCTGTGCAGAATGAAAAGCTGATCTCTAGCCCCACACTTTGTGGCACGTACCATTGCCTTCTAACCAGGCTACTTAGGAGGCAGTTTCCAGGACTAGCACCTGCCAGAAGCAGTCCAAGGGGTGACCTGTGTGGTGAGGCTCCCAGGTTTGAGGAGGCTGGAGATCATGTTTTCCATTTGGTGGCATAAATTATGAAGCTGTAAGTTATCCTTTTAAGCATACAGAGTAAGTAAGGAGTGTTTTTGTTTTCTTGTAAGAAAACTAAAAATCATCCTCAAGGTTTCACACATTCTATCTTTGCAGTATCTAGTGAATAATAACCAGAAAAGTATTGCTTGGTAGTATTTGAAGCCAGAGGGTGACAGTGAAAAAACTGGTCTAATTTGAGGAGCAATTTAATTCAAGTAGCTCCATTCAAATGAAAGTAAAGCCATTTTTCAGAAAAGCAATGCTCTAGGGCAGCCTGTCCCAAAGGAGACAGTAATCATTTGGGTCTGATCCTTCATCTGGTCAATACCTTGTGACTATCACACAGCCACAGGATCCTCCTGAACTCAGTGCAATGTTTCTTATCCACAGATAATGCTGTAAAACTATCTGCACTGGAAAAAAACAAGGTGTGAGTCTTGCTGGACTAGAAAAGCAGTATGAAGTTACACATTTCATAAGTGCAAAAGATGGAAATATTAGGATGTCGTGCAGAAACTTTAATATATTCATATCTCCCCTGACATTAACAAATAACTTTAAAAATGGAATAGCAGTGGCTAAAGGAAAAAATAGCAAACAAACATATCGTTACAGTGTATTTAAAATGTGATGGGACACAGTATACTCTTTCTGTAGATAATTGAAGGAGAAGCTATAGCTTGCAATGAAACATTAAGGTTAGGATTCATGTCACTTAACTTTAACTACCTAAAGTGTAAACATTTAATCTGTGTTAGTCTATGCACTTTTTATAGCAAATAAAAAGAGAGTGAGATCTGCAGAAGACAACTCATCCTGGTCTAAAGTGAGTGCCAAGGCCTTGGGGATGAGGTACCTTCTGGAGGTACCTTTTCTTCCCCACTACTGAAGGAGCCTGGACAGCAAGCCTAGGCCAGATACATATTTTTAGATTATTAAAACAAAGACCGAAGTAGCCTGACCTACAGATGACAGGGGAGGTGGAAGGGAAAGCATGTGTGCCCCCTTAGCTGGCGTGTGGCTGATGGAGCGAGACTGGGGGTCCGGATCTGCAGAGCATCAGGGTGCCAGCCACCAAACCTGCAGAGCTCAGATTGGTTTCAGCTGCTGAATGGCTCAGCATGCTCAGCATCTGGGAACTCACTTCTGATGACTTCCCTCCACAAAGCTTGTGCCACTCTGGATTTATGTGAGCAGGGACAAACTGCAATCTGAAAAACCAGCCGTGGCCTTTAGGGCTCATGGCGTTAGGTTGGTTCTTCCTGACAGCTTCAGCCATGCCAGATTATGAGCAATCAATCTAGGAAGCTATAAAAATAGAAGCATCTGTATATTGGAGAACTGTTAGTTTAAGACAACAATACCATACTTTTCAGCACCATAACGTTTCTAATTATTCTAATTCTTCCTTTTTCCAAAAGGCCTACTTATTATTGCACCTGTAATAAATTTACAGTGTGTGTTTACTTTATGAGGCTAACTATGGAAAAATGGCTATCAGGCAAACAAACTTACTCCTAAGGGCATTTGAAATTTTAGACAAAGGGAAGATTTCCCTGGATCAAGATCACCTTTATTTTTTTTGTCCTGTGCAGCAACACATGAAGGGAGGAGATGAGGAAGCCACAGTGACAGCCCACTCCCACCTCCTGTCCCTGGCAAGCACAGAATAGTGGTGAAGCTCTAGTCCTGCTGGCTTCTCCTAGCCTGTGCTTTCCTTCAGGACTGGCATTGAGCAGTCTGTCCCTGTCCTCCCTTTTTGACCCTGGTTCTCTCACCCTGAAACTTCAGATCTGCATAAATCCTACATGGCTGCATTGTGACTGACAGTATTCAACCTCACTTCCTTGCATGGCCAAACACTCTGTAGCCCTCATATTCTCAAAGGAGTCACAACTAATGTCCGTCTTCCCCGTCAGCCCAGTTCAGTCTGTCAGTTCTATCTAACCAGGCTTATTTCTGCAAACCTTTCTTTCTCCTTCACCTTTATATTTTTCTGTGTTTACCTTTTTACTACACAGGCAACCAAATTTTCAGCACTATCCCAGGAATAGTGAAACAAAGTTTAATATTCATCACAATTAGGAAAGTTTTCTTTGCTCTTAAAACTTTATTTCTTCCATTTTCACTTTTATCCTGACTATTTTGGAGCCTCTGAGGCAGTTGGAGTAACTCCTCTGATGTTACCCTGAGACACAAAAACATAACAGCAGTCATATATCTGTAACTGTACACAAATTGAGCAATTTCTTATGCAAAGTTTGTTTAGAAATGCTAATTTTATTTGCTCTTCTGTCCATGGAACTCTGCATTTCTTCCCAACTTACCCTAAACCTGTTTTGGTTCCTGACCGCTGAATTCCCTTCAGTCTGTAAAAAGCCTCCAGGCAGCCAAGCTATAAGCACTACATTTATTTTATCCCCAGTGCTGTGAGACTTCTCAATGAGGCAGCTGAGCTTGGCTATACTCCAGTGGGAGCCTTTGAGCACTAGGTCTTAATTTTCTTCCTCATAGTAAACCTTTCAAATCTGTATTTTCTTTCTTAAGACACTTTGAATAGTTCTGTTTTCTATTAGGAAAAAAAAATTGCAATAGTAAATCTGTTTTAGCTAGTGTGTAATAAGGAGCAAAATTCATCAGTGTAATGTCATCGACTCAAAATCCAGTGAAATATGTATCTGACTCTTTACTCCTACGTCTCAACCCATATTTATATATTACACTGCCCAGTACATGTACATGAGTTTGTATAACACATTAATAAAGAACAGATTTTTTTTTAAGTATATAAATTCAATTCTAGCTTTATATAGCTTATCAATGAACTCTCATTATGCTGGCAATATTCTAGCTCTGTTTCAATGTTTGCAAAGCAATGATATCTTCCTAAATTTAGGAATTTTTTGTAAGCTTTCTGATGCTGGTGGCCTCCTCATGGTCTCTCCTCCACTCTGTTCACATAAAGTTGCAGTGCTGCACTGTGGGGCTCAGGGAGACCTACAAGGCTGGGGAAAGACTCCTATATCTTCCACATATAGAGGTTTGTGGATTGACCATAGTTCAAGCCTTAATCTACAGTGTATTTTCACTTGAGAAAAATCCACTGATTTTAGTGAACCTGATAAAGCTCGTGGAAATGTGTTTGTTCAAAAGTTTCATGAAATAAAGAAAGTGTCATGAAAAATACCAGTGTGATGATGAGCAGGCACATGATGTTTGATGTGTAAATACTTCTTAGCACCTTCTGACTCCAGCTAGAAACACAGCAGGGCAAACTCTGTATCTAATTTGAGCATACCAGTAACCTGTGGTTATAATAGGCTAGAGAGTAACAGTGTGTTACAATCAAATACCTACCAGTTTCTGGAGCACTGGTGCCTGCAGGTGTTGTACACTTTCCACTCTCACACACAGCAGATATCAGAGGGCTTGGTCTGTAGGGAAGGAGTAGAAATCTCACTTGATGTCATTTGGCACCCACTCCAAACCAACAGCCCCCATGCTGGATGAATCCTTCCCTGGAGGTGCCTGTTTCCCCCAGGCTGTGGAGGGAGCCTACATGATGACTTAAGCCTGATTAGGGTAGCTGCAATGAACTCAGACTAATTCAACAAAACACTTAAGCACGGGCACAAATCCCTTGTTGCTCATCTAAGCACATGGGTATGCATTTCATTTGGTCATCAGCTTGTGCAGAAGGCAGTCTACCATGCATATGCTTACATTTCAGAATGTGCTTAATTCAGGGGCTAAGATGGTTTGTTGTACTAGGGCCTTAAAAACTGAGTTTTAGGTCTAAACAAGACGGTCAATGGCTGCACAATACACATTGTTGGTATATTGCAGCCATGCCACATGGTGAAAAGCTATACTAAGTCACTGCATGAAAAAATAATATAGTATGAAAGACATCATTCATCTGAAGAAGTATTTTCAAATTGTTCATGTTTTGTCAGTGAATCATGGCCCAAGAGCAATGTGAACATCTTCAAAATGTCTGAACATTGAAAAACTCTATGAGCATCATGAAAACCTACATTTCAGCCAAAAGAGTGAGATAGAGGCATGTGAAAAAAAGGAGTTTAGAGTGGAAACTCTTATGCAACCTTAACCACTGCAGTTAGGACTGTTAATGAAATTACCCCATGAGTGATGTTTTTTAAAACACAGAGTTCTTTTTACTTAGTAAAAGGTATGTGTTGCAGTTCTACTTTTCTTCCTCACTCTTTCATAAAGGTGATTTAGAATTGATTTTCATTTCTCAAAGTGTTCATTATGAACAGAGTCCTTAGGTGTGCAGTGAAATCCTGCTGACTTCATGGCCTTTTAAGTGAAGCAGATGTGTGTAAAGGTCCTGTCCATCTCTTCCTCTATAGCTCTCAGCTGCTCTCATCACAATTGAAGCCAACACTCACTAGACAAAGCAATAGCAATTACTTCTTCTTTAACATCTCAGACACCACCTAGAAAGGCCTGTGATTTTTATCTTCTCGATCTTTTTAATAGTGTTACATCCTGAGCTAATGGTACTGAAGTATATGCAAAGAATTTCAATTTTTTAAAAGTTTAATAATCTGTAGTTAAAATTCCTTTGGATTATATTGTTACAGATGTGTTTGAGTTAATAAAAATCAGATTCTTAGTGATATAATTTGATATAAAACTATTTCATTATCTTAATCACTAAGATTTAAACCAGAATTATAAACCAGTACTGCCTCAGGAGTTAAGTCATATGAGCTAGAGAAAATTAGGCTGACTTGCACTCCAGTATATAACTTGCACTTCTTATTTTGTACATACAGATTATCTAATAGGCTTACTAATAGCCCAGTTCTGATTTTAAACTGCAGTAGCTCTGTTTATTAATGGGAGTTACTACTAGCTTTCACTGGCATGAGATCACAATTAGGCTTCCTATCTTAATTTCTCTCAGTATATTACTTGGCCAGAAGTTACGCAGCAGAAGCACATCACTCTGGATGCCATGAACTAAATGAATTCTCTAGGGGACATTTTTTTGTTTCAGTGAATCAAGTTCATAGCTGAATCTGCACAAGCAATAGAAGCTGCAGGTATGCATCAAGGACAGAACTAATTTAATATTCCAGGAGTAAATCTAGAGTGATTGCTGTTTCTCTAACTGACTGTAGTAACCTGATGTGAAGCCCCAAGTTAGAGATCAGTTTCCAAAAAGTCTACAAATAGAATTACTGCCTGTGTGGGACTACTTTCCAAAGGGCTTGCAAGAGCAATGTTTTATATTAAACTAGATAATAATAATAATAATAAATTTATTTTTTCAGAGTCACTTCTCTGTGAAGAAAGGAGCTGCAGCCTTGGGTATTGGTACAGATAGTGTGATTCTTATTAGATGTGATGAAAGGTAAGCAAAGCTGCCAAATACAGCTCTTTTTGTCAGTACACAGAAGATCATCACTGGATGCTCAGCTCAGAGAGAGCATATAGGATGCATTCAACAGTTGACATAATTCACCATAGTGCCAGCATCTTCAGCAACCTTACACTGGTTTATCCCACTTGAGGAACTGGCTCTATCAGTAGCTTCTTCACAAGTCAGGTTTTTGAGCCAAATCAAAGGATTGATCCTCAGTCCTCGAGGATTTTTGATATTTCTTCTTCTTTCATCCTGAAGTGAAACTAGAAGTTGAACTAACAGTCATTCTTTACAAATTCTGCTAAGAAATGAAGCAGCAGCCTGTTTTGGTCAAAGTGGAATATTTAGGCATGCTTACATTTTGATCTGTTAAAACGAGCTGAAGTGTGCCATTAAAGGAATAAAATATTGAGGTGCATTTGCTGATGTAATTCTATTACTTCATGCCCCTACCATCCTTTTTAGCTGGACTACATTCCCACAGTGTCCTTGATGGGGACATCCTTCCAATGGGATATGGCACCACTGTGGGCAGTGTAGGCCAGGGAAAGGGATGGCCCATGCAGAGGAGCAGCAGATCAGGCACCTAACCTACAGGTCCATAAGCACTACAAAACCAGTGGAAGATAACTCCTTGTTTAACTCACTCAACTAAAAGGTTTTGCTTCTCTGTGAAAACATATTTTGAGAAAACAAAGGTGTATTAACAAAATCAACATGTTCTGCTGAAGATTTGCAATTTCAGAGAAAAATACTTCCTGTGGGACAAAAAACAATAGAACAGCCCTTATTGATTCTACTGTGAATCTTTTCAATAGACAATGCTCTTACTATGAGTCCCAAATATCAGATAATGTCAGATTATAAGGTATTGAATTATTTGTGGCTCTAGCTGCTTAATCTGCCAGCCATGAATTCCTGCACATACTCAACGTGACCAGGGACTGGATAACCACTTGTCTTGGGAAAAAAATTTGGCAATGAAGGGATCTGCCCAGCTTTTTGTGTGTTTCTATGCACAAGCTCAATAAATTAGAAACATTCAAGACCAACATTTAAACTGTGTTTGGAGGAAGAACTCATTGCCTTCCTTTGGCATGGCTTTGGGGTTATTGGTTTTTTGTCTTTATTCCTCTAATCCTCCAGAAACCGTTTTTGAAGGAAAGACAACTACGGCTTTTCTCTGAACATGTAACTGCAGGGAACTCACAGTGACTTGAGGACTCTTTAGACCTTGAACGTCTGCAAGAAAAATCAGGGATAGTTTTTAGATTTGTAAAGCTTTTTCTTTTCAGTTATTCTTTTAGTGTTTTGGCTAAGTAAAGTGCAGAACAGATTTTTGTGGAAAACACAGCAGTACAAACCTATTGAAATAATTAATGTCTTATTGTGGACTGTGTAAGTATGAAAACCTTAAAAACCTAGCAGTATCTTATTACAAGAAATAATTATTTTTTTATTTACATCCATCCAAGTGTCATGAAAGCACTTCAGGTATTTTGTGCAAAAACAAAATTAAAACTAACACTTTTATATTTTACTATTTTGAGCTTTAGTAAAGGTTGTTCTTTTTTTAATAGCAACAGAAAATCAGTGCTTAGTGAAATTAAAAATGTGTCCAACCGTACTGAGAACCGAAAAAGTCTTTAAAAATAATATTAGTCTAAATGGACAGCATTCAAAGTCAGTGAAGACTTTTTTCCTTTAATGTGGGGAGCTGTCATGTTTGCATTGCAGTTATGCATACTGTCTCTTCTTAGATAGTCTTGCTTGTGGCTAAAGGAAAGAAAACCTCAGTATTCAGTATCAGCACTGTTTTATCTTGCATCTAATTCATTTACAGGTTTTCATAAATTAGCCTTCAAACCTTATACCACTGAGTCTGAATCTCAGGTAAATGCTTCAAATGCAGTCTACAGTCAATACAAAGGGTTTGATGGTGCATTTAATGAGTCCAGACTGGTAGCTTCTTCTCATATCCTGCTTCAAGCAAATGCAAACATGTAGTGCACCAAACTGTGGAACAGGGGCCCTGAAATTAGTTCGTCCCTCAGATGGAAGCATGGAGACGACTGCTTACACTAGCACTGAGTCGTTCTGCTCAAGGCCATGCAGCTCAGCTGGCATTTTTTGTGTCTGCTGAAAGAAGATGGTGAGATTTGGTACCCTGTGAGCTTTTTGGGACCCTAGACTGAGCCTTTACCTGGGAGCCTGGAGCATATTCCCTGGACTGTAACATCAAACCAGACCAGGAGGCTCCATGAAGCAGCATCAGCCTTTATGAGGATGGCCATGAGATAACTTCTTTCAGCTACCATCGCCATATTGATGCATATCAGTTGACCAGATAATTAGGGTAAAACCTCAAGCTAACAATTAGTCAGTCTTGCTTTGCTTTTCAATGTTGCATAAGCCTTGGGCAAAAAAGTAACTTTGTTCCTTATTTGGGTTCCTATTAAGTGAAGAAGTAACAGCAAGAGTTGATTTCAAGATCAGATTTCTAATATAACTCTCTTTTGCTCCAGAGGGAAAATGATCCCATCAGACCTTGAAAGAAGAATTCTTGAAGCCAAACAAAAAGTAAGTTTACTAGCTTTTCTGCTTCCAAAAAAAGAAAAAGACCCCAAGAATGATACAGCTAGGGGTTTGGGGGGTTTTTTTGGCTTTGTTGTTTTTTTTTTTCCCCTTGGTGAAAAACATAGGCATGCTGGTTAACTTTTGATTTTTTTTTCTCAGAAATGTAACCTGGCAATTCATGTAGCAAGAGTTGCTGAGAAAATAGGTTTAGAGCTACTTTATAATCTTTATGAGCTATTTGAATTTTTTTGTGTGTTCCTCTGCATAACATCCTCCTTTTTTGTATTATCAGCCTGTGATGCAGTTCCTCAGCTGAATATTGGCAAAAGCTGAGTAATCATTTGGGTAATTTGTGTATATTTTAATGTGTTGTAAATATTCCTCATAGTCATCAAAACAACAGAAGATAAACTAAAATCTACACATTTCTAAAAATGCACTACTTTTGTATTGTGTTCATTAATAGAATTAAAAGATCAGATTAAAGCATGCAATAAACTTAGGCCTCTGCCTTCACTAACATTCATGTAAATAATCATTAGAAACACATCATTAAAAGCTTATTAATAACACAAATGTTCATTAGAGGTTTACTTTGTCAAGAAAAGCAATGTAGTAGATAAAAATGAAAGGCAACTTGATGATAGAGTACCACCCAATGCTACTGACCATGTATTTCACTTTGCAGAGGGAAGTTTAGACCTTTTTGATAGTTTAAATCCAGCTCTGCAAAACCGTAGCTACTCTTTACCTTTGTTGCTCTGAGTACTACTTTAATTTAAAATTTAACACTGGTATAAATCATGGCATGCGACAGACAGTGGGTGCTCCTCTGTAAGGCACAGCCATTAGCAGAGGGAATCCAAGAGATGGTCCTTGGCCTCCATGGAGATTGATGTCTCCCTGCTCTGCATGAGGGATGGGACTGGAGGTGAGACTGGGCATTGCCCCCAGGAGACAGCCCCAGAAAAGACAAGATGCTCCCACTGTCCACACGTTCAGACACTCACTGGGGTGGTTGTAACTGGGCCCAGGGCCCAGTCCACCAGAGATATTTCTTGCACTGTGCTGCTCGGGTGAGGTTTGTTTTACACGCCATCATGCCGAACAGACCTTTTTGTTTCGGGCAGGGGTCATGAAACAGAATTGGTTTTTTGAGCCCTTACTTGTTTTATGCATCCTAATAAATGGAGGATGCTGGTTTGGAAGTTTGCTGCCACCTTAAGGTAGAAATTGTAATATCAGTAGCATCTAAACAGAAAAATACCTGTGTGATGTAGCAGGTGTGTCCTCGAGGAGACACCTCTGGGCTCAATATGGAGGCAGCACAAGAGAAGTGGGGGCTGCCGCAGGTTGAGGAGGCTGAGACACTCCAACATTGCTAAATGCCTCCGTGCTTTCTTTCAGGGGTTTGTTCCTTTTCTGGTTAGTGCCACAGCTGGGACAACAGTATATGGGGCGTTTGATCCTCTCATAGCTATTGCAGACATCTGCAAGAAATACAAAATCTGGATGCACGTGGATGTAAGTATCATGTAATGTGGGGGTGGGGGTGGAACGGGATGTTGGAGTACAAGGTGTATTAGCATTCATTTATTCGTTTTGGACTGTGTCATCTTCTACAAAACCATATTTGGTTCCTGTAATTAACATCCAAGCACTGACTTCCCATTTCTCTGAAGGGCTCAGGTCAGGGGGACATTTAAGAGCTGTGATTGTGTGGTACTTTTAGCAACTGGGACACTTGAAATGACCTAGTTTGAGTGCTTTTGGCCTTCAGCTTTATCTCTAAAAGCCAATAGTACAAGAAATACATAAGAATTATACTGGCCACTGGCTCAGCTTCTGCAGCAGCTGCAAAATAAATACACAAGGAAAAGGCTACATTTATCTGGAGTAAAGTACCTCAAATTGCTGAACAGATTAATGCAAATGCTGGAGAAATTTATCAGATTGGCTACTTAACTTTATCTGAGTTCTTGTCAATGAATTTTTCTGAAGAATCATCTTTCAGCTCTGCAATGGCTTTTGTGTCATTTTTTCACTAATCCTTTCTCCAAAAAGGCATTGTAATTGAATTTCCGTAGGGCTGAGTGTCTTGCTTTTACATTACTGTGTCAGTCAAAATCTTTCCAGTTCAAAGGTAGAATTCATATTTGCCTTAAACTGCTTCTTAGTCAGATGAAATGCCTGCTTGTCCCAGATCTCTGTGGGCAAAAGCAAATGAGTAGAGGTCAAGCAGCAGTGATCTGAAATATGAGGAAAATTCAGCAGAGCAGCTGAGATCCCAGTCTGGTTCATTATCATCACTTAGTCAGTAAAAGAGAAAAAGTAGTTCACTGAGGAGCAGCTCTGCACATCATTAATTAGAGCTTGGGGCAGCCCAATGTGTCAGTGTCAGAGGAAGTGACAAGGGAGGGGTGAGCAGACGATAGGGGTGGGCACTCAGGTTATGGGCTGTAAACTGCGGCTACCAAGCCAACTGGAAGAAAATTGTTAGCACAGCTAACGCCTCAAGCCTCATCTGCCTGATGATTTCAAAACGTACCACATCAGCAAGAAACAAGAAAGGCCCCAAACTGATGTGAATGCACAGATGTCACCACAGAGAAGTGTAGAGTTCTCATTAAGATAATGTCTCTTGCCTTCTAGGGAGCATGGGGTGGTGGGCTCCTGATGTCAAGGAAACACAAATGGAAGTTAAATGGTGTCGAAAGGTATGATTTATTAATGTTAATTAAACACTTTTATTAAATGCATTTTAACACAGTTGTGATTACCTTAGAGATTTCTGTAAATAAAAATAGAAATCAATGTTATCTCCAAGATACAGTATGAAGAAATTATGGAAACTGTCATTCCAGTTGAAATAGCATTGCTAAGGGCCTTTGTTCAACGCTACAGCAGTGTGGCGCTTCATTTTGTAGTACAAAGAGCAGACATTTCTTGTCTTTCATTCTTTCCAACATCTGTTTGCAGCTCCAGAGTGGTTTCTACAGCATCCTGTGATACAGCATCCAACAAGAGTTAGCAATTGCATTTCTCTAAGCAATTAATCATCGAGGTCTTGCACGCTAAATTCTAGGTATAGAAGGTGGATGCACCTGCATTTTGTACAGGTGTCCTGGCATCACTGACCACTGCTCTCTCACCTCTGGAGAGAATACCCTCCCCTCCGGGCTGGGTTAATGATGGCTTCTCAGGAAGTCTGTGCTTGGGTATGCACAGTTGTAGTCATGAGCTGACGAACACTGCACGTACACACAGTTGAACATCAGTGATGCCAGTCCAGTTCAGAGGCTGGAAAGACTGAGCTTAAACTTACAAAGAGCTGCTTATTCAAAAACTTTTAGTTAAGCTGTGGGACTCCTTGCCATAGAATATTAAGTTCTACCTGCATTCAAGGGAAGACAAACAAAAAACCATTTGGGACAGCAAACCACAAATGCCTGGGAGCTCAGAGACTAGCCATGTATGCTTGCTCTGTTTAGTATTCTTCCCAGGCACCTATTTAGGCCACTCGCTAGAGGCAGTATACTAAGCTAGATGGAGCCACCCTCACGTTTGTGTATTTTCTGAAGCTCATGCTGTTCGAGAGTAAATTGTTACTCCCTTCTGCCTTTTTAAATCTCTAAGTCAAATTGCTGTCCCTTGCCAATTAAAATTACAAACAACTTGCCCATCCTGTTCCTGAAGATTAGGAGGATACCTTGATGATTCAGTTCCTTTCTCATACATCTCACATGCAAAATTTGACAAGAAGCCAATAGCTCTATGAATTTGTTTTAGTTAAGACTGCCTCCAGCACTCCAACCTTACGTATTGTGCATTAAAAGGACATACATCCAAATATCTGGTAAGTTAGAAAAATCTACCAATTTGTCTGTGAGGACAGAGTAGGGAAAAAAAGAGTTTGCCTCCCAGATTGCTGTGCAAATTCTGCTGGAATCAGAAGTTCAGGTTGAATCTATATTGGATAATTTTCCTAAAAATGTGTTTTAGATCCAGAACTCTACTGGATTTTATCTAGTGCTTTGATAAGCACCATCTGTATATGTTTGGCAATGAATTAATGAAATTTGTCATTTCCAGTGCAGTTCCACTATTTGACGAAGACAGTGGCTTATTACAGTTCTAAAATGTGTGCACCTTTAGAGCAGACTTACTAGATCCAGCTTTTATGGACATTCCTGTTTTATGGTAGATATTTGAGTACAACCCAGTCATTAAAAGTCTGGACAGAAGGGAACTGGAGCTGGTACTCATGTTTGATAGGGCCTGGGCATCCTTCCCAGGGCTGTGGCGGGTCAGTGAATACACCTCTGTTTTTAATGATGACTGAGGTCCAAACTCTGCCAGTCTTGAAACTCTCCTTTAATCCATTTGAAATCCCTAACGGAAAATTTTTCCTTTGTTTTTTTCTATCTGTGACCCACAGCCAAAAAATTACATAGGTGCTTGGTGCTCAGGTATTTGGGCAAATGTGAGATGCTTTAAAAAAACATCTGCGTATCCATGCAGCTTTTTTCCTTCACTGTTTTTCTCAGCTAGCAATTTCTTAAGCACATACTGATGGCTGAAGCCCAGAATAACTGATAACAAATGAAAAATAGTGGAATTTTATTTTACGTAATCAATTTTTTTCTGTTTGCAATTGGGATATAATTGGGAAAATAAATTACCTTAAGGTAAATTAAATGTTTTAGATGGATAATTAACATCTGGCTGTTGTCAGTAAATAATTCTTTTGCTTGAGAAAACCCATACCACTACTATTATCTAGAAGTCTGTTAAGGAATTTCTGCCTGATTCTGCAAAGACACAGATAGAAATTTAAAAGTATTGTATCAAAGGAAATTCATAGACCTGAATGCTTGTTCAGAATCATTAGCTTTGGTTTTGTAGTCAGATTACTGACTCTGAGCTGCCAAATACTTGAAAAGCCAAGCCAAGTGGCCAGATGTTGCCTGTGGAAGACTGTTCCCTAGAGATTTTGCATCAGGCACTTGTGCAGTACCATTTAAGTAACTAAGAAGAAAGCACAGGAGTGCTGCCCAGTGTCCATGTGAATTTTGGAGTTGCTTACTTTGAAGGAATGGAAGCAATTTGGCAGGAAATGATAAGAAGATGCATAAACCTATAGCGCTGTCTCTAAATCCATCAAAGGAAAATGCTGCCAGATTCCAGCATGCTCACCTCTGTTCACACAAATGTTCCCTGCAAGTGTGTTCTGGGTCCTTTAAGTTTTTACATGCCCCAGTTGTCTGATTTATACCATGAAAACTCACATTGCTGCACTACATGAAATTCTGTGCACTATGCATCCATGACAGCCTGCCAAATAGGATGCAAATGTATACGTCTATCAGCTAATCATCATATGTAATAATAGTAATTAGCAAATAGCCAGTCAAGCATAACACAAAATTAAAATAATAAACAACTGGACAGTCTTCTATTCAGCCCTTGCCACAGTCCCAAATGTCTCTTCTCTAAGCTGTATTGTGGCAGTGCCCTGTTTGCTCCCAAGATTGGGACCGACAGCTGTTTTTGCAGTAAATATGTCCTGAAAGTAGGTGGGATCAGACCCTTTTGTGGAAGGGTGGATCAGTCCTATGTTTATTACTGTGGTAATTTTGGACTCAGTCCTCCAGTTGTGTAAATTATCATAACAAAGCTAAAATTAAGGAGCTATGAAAATTTACCATCAGCAAAGCAATGAGAAAAATTACTTTGGGCCTGGTTTTCCAAGTTATTCAGAGACTTAGAGGTACCCAGAAGTGTTTAAAGGAATTTTCAAAAACGCCTGTGTGAACTACTTACTAAAATCGTACTGAAACTGGAATCAATGGGAGGGAATGTGCTAGTTTGGCAGCTTCCTATCTGCATCGTTAATCAGCTGTGTGCCTTTAGAAAGTTCTTCAGTCATGCGGGTCTTTTTAGGAAGTTTGCCCTATGTTTATGAACTATAGATGACTCCCCAGAAAGTTTAATACTGATTAAGTTTGGTGGATGGAGCAATTACCCTGTGGTAAATTGCCAGAATTGTCATTCAAAAACCAGCTAGAGTGGATTAGGTCCCTTATGAAGGCATTGCTTTCCTATTATCTGCCACAATTATTTTTAGCTTTGCTTGCTCAGAAAAAGAAAGACATACACATTACTACGTTTGTTATTATTATTACTAAATTTCTCCATGGTTTCACCACCATAGTAGCATGTCTGAGTTTCATGTGGTTTGTTGTCCCAGGGCCAATTCGGTGACCTGGAACCCTCACAAGATGATGGGCGTCCCGCTGCAGTGTTCAGCCCTGCTAGTAAGAGAAGAGGTATGTCCTAATATACTCACTTTTCCAATCCTCGCTGACATTTTGCTTCTGGAAATCTTGGATGCTTTCTTCATAACTGTGTCATAGCTAATATTTGCTAATGTGATGAGGATTATAAATGAAACTGAGAAGAAGACCTCTAGTTATGTGCTCAGGCTGTGGCTACAAGAGGAATTAAAGCAGCTGTCTAGCAGAACTGATAGATCCAATTAATAGCAATGTCTCCACCGAATTTTGTTGTTTTCCATTCAAAATGTCCAAAGTTAAGTCGTGGGTGCATAGCTGGGTCACCGCACTAGTTTCTGTGTAGCATAAAATGTAACTTTAGGGAAACTCAAGTCCTCTTAGGATGAGTGGTATGATATACATGCAGCATGACATTTGGTCCAGAATCTAGGCATCATTACACTTCCTAGACTTCTATGATAGATAGCAGCTCTGAACCATATATCCACTTTGAGGGACATGGAAATAAAAAGGGAAGACTAAGTTCACTTGGAATAAAAAGTAGACATTTCATTTAGTACTAGAATTTGAATTACCCTTCCAGCCTGTAATTTTCATATAACTAGTAGTTACTGGAACAGCTGCTATACAACCACCACTTTCTAGACCAGCTATCAAAAAGCTGGTTGCTGTTTTGCTAACAGCTGTGCAACAGATTGGATACAAAGTGATTGCACTTAGGAAGAGAGAAGCTGGCATTTATGTGCCCTCTGGGTCAGTTCACCGAGACAAATCCTGCCTGGTTGAAGTCAGTACCACCCTTGACCTCTAGTGAGAACAGATGGCTCAGATTAGGAGAAAGCCAATTCTTCCCCCCCTCTCATTTTCCTGTCTCAGTTTTGAGTTACACATAAAGATTAAACTTTATGATAAACAGCCAAGTTTTGATTCTTCTTGGACTAGAAATTGCAGTTTCAGGCAACAGCCGTAAGGTATACCTTAAACTTGGTTGAGGATTTAACTAGAGCCAGAACATGACTCTCTACATTTCACTTAAAAAGCTAAAAAGGAAATCTCATGCTTTCATGAGCCAGATTTTTCACCTGGTTGGCTTCTGGCCCTCCCACAAAGCTGCCTCTCAAAATGGTATCTTGTAGCTCAGAAATAGCTCTAGCTGGCTGTTTAAAGGCCATATGCTCTTCTGTCTGTTCAAAGCTTTCTATACCACTTAAGCATCCAATCTGCAGCTGATGGCTTTACAGAAGAGTTGTGTCTACAGAGAAAGAAAACAATGAAAATCAGTATTTCAGAGACCAAAGCAATTAGAAAAGTGGCATGATATTATTTAGATTAGTCACCAAATTGGCTTAATCAGACTCAACCAGAGAAGCAGCCTTCCAAGGAAGGGAAGGAAAGGAACCAGAACAAGGAATGAAAAATGGGATCCAAAAATGAACTTGTGAATAGTGGTGCTAGGAAGCATGGTGTCCAGCTGATTTTTAATAAGTGCCTGGGCACTGGGAGTGGATTATGCATTGCTGGGTCAGATACCAACATGTCGTGGGCAATAGATGAGATATGAAAAATTTGACCCGTTGAGCAGCTATGTCTGGTTTTGTCCCTTTTTTTTTCCTAATCTTTCTTTTGCACTTATTCCACTGAATTTGGGTGCTTGTAATTTCTGTTGTGCAGCCACTTGCCCAGAGCAACCCTCGAAACAGAAGTCATATTGGTGCGAACATTACTTTTTTGTGTCTGTGTTTCTGTAAGGGGCTGATGCAGAGTTGCAATCAAATGCACGCTTCCTACCTCTTTCAACAAGACAAGCACTATGACCTGTCTTACGACACAGGAGACAAAGCTTTGCAATGTGGACGGCATGTTGATGTCTTCAAGCTATGGCTGATGTGGAGGGCAAAGGTAGGGCTGCCTGTAATATATTTGTTTGCATTAAAATAATGCACACCAGATAAAGGTTTTTTTTTGTAATAATAGTTTTAGAAAATATCTGACCTGAATTTCCCATATATAACATGTAAGAAAGAACATTATTATTTTCTGGGGTTTTTTTATACTTTTAACAATTTAGCTTCAAAGCGCAGCACACATGATTTTGAAATTTGAACTCTGTGTCTTTGCATAGCATTTGCTTTGTGTAACTGTAGGAGTCTGACATCATAAATCATATACCTAAGAATGTTGTTATGAAGATTTCTGGAACTAAAAAGATGTTTTGATGACATTCAGAAATTTAACATGGCAAATCTAGACTGGAATACTTAGTTTCATTGCATGCATTAGATAGAGTCATCTTTTGAAGGAATAGAGGAAAACTCATGAAAATCTGTTCTCTGGGAAATCTGAAAGCACCAGCTCTAATGATTAATTCATCTGTATTTGTAGAATGTTGCTAAATAAGTTCTTCCATATATTTATCCAATCTATTCTGTCAAGTTGCCTCAGGTCTGTTCAGAGGAGATGACATCACTGTTTTCATTTCCAGAAAGCCTCAAAGATCCTCATGTGCTTCATTAAGACTCTGAAAACAATTTTGAGACAGACATCAAATGTAGCTGGAGGTGTGGGAGTCTGTAAAGAAGGATGCAAGTTTCTGTGGTCGCAATAGCTGCTGTGCTAACTGGGGTCTCCAGAGTGGCTGGCAATTTTAGCACGTCTCTCTTTAACTCCAAGCCTTCCTCCCAGGGCTGTGCTGGCTCCGCCCTGTTTTGAAATCTCTATGCACACAGGGATAATGACAGGGGCTTTTAAGTCAGTTCTGCATTGCCAGAACAAATTTAGCAGGGACACGCATCCATTACTCAGAGACATTTCTTCTTCTAAATCCCATTTTTTCAGTATGCCTTGTACTGCTTTTTCTCTTCTCACACTCTTACACTTGTACTATTAACATTACAAAATAGGATGTGTGTTACTGAAACAGTTTATATATTCCAGCTGTTTATTCTCCTTCCTTCCTCGTAAAGCTGAATCCTTCCTTTGTGGCATCACAGCTGGTGATTGCAGGAACAATTATGATGTCACAAGGGGAGGATTTTGACTTCTGCCAGAGAAGAAAAAGCAGGATTTGCTGCAGCTCTTAAAAACACAGCTCCTGAGTTTATATGGTGTCAATTAGAAAAGAAGAGAGGAAAACACTACAGAGGCAGGGCAGTACCTAAACAAAATGTGTATTTTCACAGGCATCAGGCCAGACTCTAAAAGTGTATCTGCCCATTCTGTGTTTAATTAAAAAAGAAAAAATTTTATTGGAAAATCCCTCACCTCATTGCCTCTGGAAGATTAAAATCCCCTATTCTGAAAACAGCAGGAGAGTTCCCATGTCTGGATCTCAACACCTTCTAGAGACCCTTCTCTGTGCCAGCCCAGGCTGTCCAAAACTGTGCTCAGCCTCTCTGCAAAATCTGCCAACGAGAGCATCCTTCATTGGAGGTGTTAGCAATATTTTGCTGAGAACAAAGCCAGTACTTGGTGCTTATTTGCAGAGGTGGCTATAGGGGCATCAGTGGCAAAAGCCAGAGACAAATGAGCTCTGCAAAGTGTCCTTCATCTCATGGAATCCGATCGTTAATCTGTCCCATA
Organism: Mesitornis unicolor; assembly: GCF_000695765.1. Classification (NCBI taxonomy): domain Eukaryota; kingdom Metazoa; phylum Chordata; class Aves; order Mesitornithiformes; family Mesitornithidae; genus Mesitornis; species Mesitornis unicolor. The sequence goes on from NW_010158032.1 coordinate 33,551, forward strand.
GAGACTTCTAAGAGGGGACTTGTGCTGGTGTTTTGGCAAGGGCTGCATGGTCCTGTTGTGATTTTGGCTCACAGAACTGATAATCACATAACTTTTTTCTCCCTCTGTCTCTAAAGGGAACCGCAGGATTTGAAGCACAAATTGATAAATGTTTGGAACTTGCAGAATACCTATACAATAAAATAAAAAACAGAGAAGGGTATGAAATGGTGTTTGATGGAAAGGTATGTATTGCAACTTCCTTTTCCCCGCTGGTCAACAGTACTTGCCTTAGTCACCTATTGGGATGCTACCAACAGGTCAGACCAAACAAACAGCATGTGACAGAAAGCAGTGTCCCTTGTAACAGGACCTGTTGTAGTGCCAATCTCTTTCTTCCTCACGGGATCCAGGGACAAAGGAGATGAGGCAGCTGTGCATAAGATTTCAGTTTTCATAGTTACACCCCACTGAAACTAAACACTGGCATCTCAGGCTAACAGCACACACACACACAGCTAGCATCAGCTCTTCAGTAATAAAAACAAGTTGAAGTTTCCTAATAGCAGGGTCTAAGTGGGGGGTTACAGTGCCTCACACAACTCTGAAAGGACAGTTGTGCAAAGTGCTTTGATTAGCATCCTCAGGTGGGCAGTCACAGGGGACCTGTGCAGCAGTTCCTGCTGCAATGTGAGGTGCGACACAGCAGGGTAGAGGCTGATGTTGCTCAGGAGCCCAGCTGGCTCATGTGGCAGAGGTGACACCACTGTAAAGGGTATAGATATCTCTGGGCATGTAGTTACTGTTGTGGGAGTCCAGCTGAGTCAGGGTCTCTGGGTATCAAGGGCTCAGCTGGAGCTCACTGCCCAGGGCCAGGTAGTGCAGCCTGAGTTGTGGAGCTGCACTTCCGAGCTGCACCAGACCGTCCCATGTTTGGCCATCTCTCTGTGGGCAACCTTCTCCAGCTGTGATGGCTGGGGACTGGCAGAGACCTCTGTTGCAAAGTTTAATGGTGTTTTACCTGTAAAAGAGAAGAAAAAATTCTCATTTTAGCTTTTTTCCTCCTACTTGTGATGGTTTTTCCTCTCTATATTTGCTGTGGAAGGTTTTGTCTCTAAGAACTCCCTGCTTGCTTCCTGGTAGTGATCACAGTGCATGCCTAAGTGCTCTGCAGCACAAGGATAAACGTCACCATGTTTCTTCAAACAGAGATAGCAGGCTTATACCCACATACCACTAGGTGATTTATTGCCCTCGCCTCACACATTAACACTGAATGTGGTCCACTGGGTCTGATGATGAGTAAAGGAAGTGGCAGCAGTAGGAACTGCTGTAACTCATCCATTTAGCACGAGCAAAGAGGAACGTAGCAAAGCAGGCAACTGTTGGGAAATTGCAAAAGTACACAAGATGTCAACTGGTTTTCACTTTATGCCTTTCTATTTGGTGCTCCCGTATAAGTGAAACTAGCTAAGACGCTGTGGTGCTTGCATATTAATATGACAGCTAGCTGAATCAAGCTGAGAAGTAATAAATTTCATTAAATGTAAGAAAATCTTAGACTGTCTCATACACCACCTGTGACTCTTGTTTACAGAACAAGGTTCTATATTATGCTGTCATATAATAAAAGTAAATGACATCATCCTCACCTCTAAATTATGTGTAATAGGCTCTTCCTTTTCCATGTGGTCCCTTCAGCCTCTTCAGGGGACAGCAACTACAAAATCTAGATGCCTGTCAGTAGGGCATAAATACATTTGCACAGCTGGGTGATGTGTTTCTGCATTTGACACCCTAGGAATAAATTGCCTAGAATTATCTGCTCTGTATTAATAATGGTGATGACTCTCTGTGTACCACAATAATGAAAACCATTGATTGCTGCCACAGTATGATGTATGAGAGGGGGAAAGGCAAGAACTTAATAGCAATTGAGATATTATGAGCATTTCTTACAGTGTAAACCATTATTATTCTGTGTTTAGCCTCAGCACACAAACGTCTGCTTCTGGTATATACCTCCCAGCTTGCGCAGTATGGAAAACAATGAAGAAAGGATGAGCCGCCTTGCGAAGGTAAGCAGCGTCCTCCAGGACATCCTGCAGTGAACAGCAAAACCCTTGCTGTCAGGCAGTCCCCAAAATTATCTCCGAGGCCACAGAGCAAGGTCACCTCACTATATTCTCGCAAATGACAGGTCCGTGGTTATTTTACTGCAGATTAGACTGACAGCGCCTTACTCTGGTCTCCAGGTTTGGTATTCCCTGGGTTTGCCGGTTTCCAGAGTATGTACTTGCTTGTTTATAGTTACTGAAGTTACCGTAAGTTGCAATCGCTAAACTTAGCAAGTGCAGCAATAGCTTGGTAATACCACGGCATTCTGACATGAAAAGAAGATGGAAAACTATTGTAACAGTATGTTTTGAGTGCTACAAAAAACAGCTACTGTGTGGCTGTCAACAATATTAAGAAAGAAGGGGGGAAATTCCCCAGTGATTTTAAAAGCAGGTCAAGAAACAAGACAAACCAAATGTCTTTTCAATTAGACATCTATTCTGTAATGGAGGTTAACTTTTCTATTGGTATTGGGCATAATTGCATTTGAACTGCTTCTTGTAGTTCTTTATCTTTAAAAAAAAACCCCAACATACTCTGAGTTTTGTTATAATAATAATAAGGATGATGGTAGTAGTGAAAATGGTTATAATAATTGCAATAATTGCAATAATGATCATCATTGCAATAATAATCATCATTATCCTTCTCTCTTGCTTTTTGTTACACTGTAGGTGGCACCAGTGATAAAAGCCAGGATGATGGAGTATGGAACGACTATGGTGAGCTATCAGCCCCTGGGAGACAAAGTGAACTTCTTCCGGATGGTCATCTCCAACCCTGCTGCCACCCATCAAGACATTGACTTCCTGATTGATGAAATAGAGCACCTGGGACAAGATTTATAATAACTGGGTGTGAAAGTCTGTTCCTGGACCTCCAAGTAGACAATTAAGTTGTCACAAACTGTGCGAATGTATTTGTAGTTTGTTCCAAAGTAAATCTATTTCTATATTGTGGCGTTGGAGTAGAGTACGGTTTAAAATCAAGAAACATGGCTCCTTTAAAGTCCTTTCCTGAGTTTTAGAATACTTCCTCAATAATTAGCTGCACAAAAAGCTTAATTGAAACAAATAAGAAAGAACAGAAGATACTTAAAATTTTATCCCTGATTTTAACACAGTGACTACTTTAAAAGCAATCAGACTGAATGGTGCCAAATTTGCCCAAAATGATAACAAAATCAAATTGGGAGAAGTGGGAGGGGGCGGTGAGAAGCAGAGTATACAAGCTGTATGTTTAAAAGTGAAAGTATTTTGCCTTTTTCACAGTATTAGAACAGAATTTCTAATTTACCTATAGGAACATTTCAAATGTATTTAAATAGGTATAGTTTTACCAAAGGAAAAACATATATATATATATATAT
>NW_010158033.1:0-19262 GCF_000695765.1 Mesitornis unicolor
GGACTTGGGCTGAAGCAGTTTTGTGTGTGAGGGAAACTGCAGCTGTGGGCAGATGCATATTGGACTTTTGAGGACATTTTTTTTCCCCCCCTATGGAAAGGGGGCCATGTGGAAGCAGAGAGAGAGACACTGGGCTGAGTTCTTTTTCTTCCCTACTCCTAAGAAAGCACCTGGCGTGGCGTGGCGGGAAGAGCGACCGCAAACCCCTACCCCCATCCCCCTGTGCCTCAAGGCAAAAGGGGTGGGTGAAGGTGAAGAAACCGGGAACAAAAGTTGAGCCCAGGAAGAAGGGAGGAGTGGGGGGAAGGTGTTTTGCTTTTAAGATCTGGTTGTATCTCCCATTGCTCTACTCTGATGTTGGTAACAAAATTAAAATTGTTTTGTTTTGTTTTTTATTCCTTATGATGAGTCTGTCTTTTGCCTGTGACCTGTTTAAGTGGTGAGAAGCCCTCCCAGTCCTTATTTTGACTAGCCCTTTTTTGGGGCATCGCGGTGCTCAGTTATGCACTGGGCCTAAACCACGACATTGTACTTTTTATTTTTTTTATTTGCTTACTGTTGAATGCTAGTAAACCTCCCAGCTGTTCTATTACTTGATGTACTGTGCTAACAATGCTGTTGGAAGGATGTCGTTTTTTAAGCCACCAACTTCAAGTGCAACTGCAGCTCACAGTATGTGGTAAGCATAGTGAGGTTCGTAAAAGCACTAAAGGTGATTAACTGCTGCTTCTTTCTTCAACACATTAGTCAAAATTAATCTTACAAATATTCAGGCAAGCTAACAACTAGCTTCTGCTCTCATGGATACAGCATTGGTGACAATGTTTGACTTGGCAAGCTTGATAGTGTTTGCTATCAGAGTAGTATCCTGTGTCAATCACATGTTGCACTTCAAATAGTGCAGTCTGCATCAACTGCGTAAAGGAAGATAGTGCTGTCATTCCTAGCCTGACTTTTCTAATGACTTCTGTGAATTGCTTACAGCAACATTTTTCTGGTATGATATAGATTCTATTTTCAAAATTCATTTATGCTCAGATTCACAAAATCTCCTAGGCACTCAAAGCAGCACTTTCACAGAATTCAAACAACCCAGTCCAGCTACAACTCCTCTCAGGTGCTTGGAAATTTATAGATGTTCATATTTTCACTACCTTTGGAAACAGAATTTGTGCTCTTGTACACATATGGGCACTTATATCATGGTTGTGCATTGCAATTTCCTGTTATTTTTCTCACAGCCAATTTATATATTACCTATCTCCATAACATATCATCACAGCAACAAACTCACCACAAATGTGAAGAAATCACACCCACTTCTCAAAGTATATCACTGCAGTAATATATTTATCTGAGACCAGAGAGAGGAAGCAAGGAAAGATAGGCATGAATGCAAATAAAGGAGACACTTAACTAGAAAGATGGGACTTGGATGCTGATCCCTGTTGCTAGCACAACTTCTCTAAAACCTTCACTGAACAACATTAAGGGACAGGTTTCCCTTATTCTCATGTCATTGACAAAAGACCTCCGAAGTAATCATGATGCTTCTGCCTTTCTATCACCCAGACCTTGATTTCTTTCACATGCCCTTTGTAAGAGAGCTTTGTCCAGGAGTCTTTACAAACCCAACTGAAGTAGGAGTGAGAGAACATGAGTTTGAGTACCAAATCATTCAGCAGCAACCCATGTCAATGTATCTTCCTGGAAAACATTTAGTCACCCATAAGGTCTGGGGGTATGCAAGTCATGATTTTGGAGATCTTGGCAGTGTCTAAATTTTGGACTTCCAGACATACACACAAGTGAACACGAGCATAAATTTCATGCAGAAATTCAAGCTGCTTAAAAGTTTTCAGAAAAGGTGCCCTGAGTTTAAATACATCTTCCATATGGAAAATAATTTTCCTCCTTATATGGCATGGAGATATTGCATGCATAAAATTGTGTGGAGTATCGATTGTGTATCGATATTTGTCTCTTCAACTGCAGAATAGGTGTGGTAGTAGCAAAAAATGATTTTTACTCTTTGTTTTCTCCTTTTTTTTCCATACTGGAATCTGGAACACTCTCTGTGTGTTATAAAGCAACATAAGCAAGTGATTTTAAATAAGAAAATAATGGCAGAAATATCTAAAGTCATTATTTTCATTTGGGAGTAACACAGAGTAGCTGCACCTTGAGTTAGCTCACAAACACACAGAATATATCTGAGTATTCAGGATGGATGGTCTAGATTTTCAGGTTACATTTCTCTCACACAGAAGAGAAATGTAAAACTGGGCTCCATAAACCAGGAAAGGTGAGGCTAATGCCTTTTTCAAGAGTGCTGTCTTCTCTCCCCTCCGGTAACTTCCAAGATCTCTAATTAACAACTTAAATAACACAGACAGGGTATCAGGACACTCCCTGTACCAAGCAGCTGAATTGTCTTAATGCAATACTGCAGCCCACTTCTCATCTCACAGAATATTATCTACTTTTCCCTTTTATAATAGAAAAATCTCTGGGGGATGGAATCTCTTGTCCACTGGTCTTGTTCACAAGCTTGGTATAATACAATTCAGTATCAGAAAGCAGACATTTCTGTACTGTCCTGTTATCCTGTCACTCCCTTTGCTGATGGCATTCAGACCTTCCACTTAGTAACCGCACAACATATCCTAACTTGAGTAAGAATAAAAAAGGAACTCGACTTTAAAAATTAAAATACTTTCTTATCAAGACAATAATTTCAAAGCTACTAAAATTTATGCATATCCTATGGAAAAAAAAAAAATCAAACCCCTCTGTGTAACTTCGGCCTTCGTCAAACTTTTAGTACAGTCTGCTTCAATTTATAATCAGCTTCAATTTATAATCACATGTAGTTAATCTCTTATATTGTGATTAAATAGGTCTCAGATAAAAGAACATTCCATTACTTAATCATTTCTGAAATTTTTTTGATTCTTCTTGGCAATATTATAATAAATAGTAGAACTAAAGAGATATTCTTATCTGGGCAGTCAATGATATAATATATTAGTATCCATGAAGAAACTTGACAATTCAAAATACAGAACAAAATCTTGGTCTATGAATCATCAAGCATTTAATTCTTTTCATTCAATGGGCCTGAAAAATAAGAAGTATTTACATCAGATGTAAGAGCTTTAATATTTCAATGTTGTATTTGTCAACTTAATCAAAATGCATTGATCAATATAAAAGATTAAATCATTGCATGAAAAATAGATATTAGATTATTTTATACCATCTGCTGTTTTTTTATTTTCATAAGCGCTATACTTATTATTGTTATATAACCTACACACATGTTTAAACTGATGTTACTTTAATTTACTTCAGATTATGAAAAAATGAATGAGAAGGTATTATAAAATGCCTTTAATTGAGTTGGTTGACTCCATATTGGTTGACTGGACATAAAATGATGCTAGATGAAGTTTTAGTTTACAACTAAGTAGTTCATTATTTGGCTGTAAATCAAATTAGCTCAAAATATTAGAAGTTAAACACCAAAACAAGTGAAGGTGAAAATGGAAAGCAAGTTAACTGCTTCTGGTATGTGATTTCACATTTTTAGCTTCTGTTTGTACTGTACTTGTTAATAATATCAGATGATAAATTAGATTTATGACCATAATGATAGATTTATTTTAGGTGCAGTGAACCTTTCAATCTTTACTGAAATAGAGATTTCTTTAAAAGTAAATATATTAACATCTACATAATATTGAACATTTTGATCTGAACCCTTGGTATTGTTTCTTGCATGGTAACCATTACAGATTATGGAGGAGATGAAGAAAATTTGTGAATTATTGTACCATCTAAGTACTCTATGAGTATAGCATTAGGATATATTTGCAGTTAGTACATAAACCAACACCCTATCCGATTATTCTGTCATAAAATGTGCTGAAAATATTTTAAAATCTAACTGTCCAAATACATTTCTGTCCATAGTGCACAGAAATACCAGCAGCCGGTTTCTCATAAGACCTATGAGCAGGTACACCTCGGTATGACAAGCATTTCAAATATATACTCTAAACTGCACTAAGATGACCTTACCTATCACAATGGAAGACATTACACCTCTGTCTCCACCTACTCCACTGGTCTTTGCCAGCACCTCTTGAAAGGAGATGACACAGAGAGGATGGTTACGAATGCATCCTAGAATACTACAGCATCATCTAAGGAAAAAAAATTATAAGTAGCTTAAGTATAGATCACATATTAAATTCAGAGCAAATTCTTGCTGTTTCTGAGAATAATAGGGATACCAGATATTGAATTTAAAGATCACTCTGGATTACAACTTCTTCCAGGACTGGGCAGCTTTGTTAAAATGTATGAGTAACACGTGATGAGCATTCTGTAAAATTCATAAACACATTTCTATTGTATTATAGGAACTGTATTTGGCATACCTTTCCCACGTATATTAGAAACTGTAGTTTTTCAGAATGATACTTGAAGAAACTGAAACATTTTTTAGCTTAGGGAATATTTTTGACTCATGTGTGGTTATTCTCTTATTGCATTTTATAAATCTGTGAAAGGGTTAAACTGGATGTATTTCTCATAGCATATAAGAAATTGTTTTTTAATAAATGACAATTGCATTCAGTATATGTTTTTTGTTATTAGAACATTGTAACCCTTTTTATAACAATTAATATGCAAAAATTATGCAATACATTACAAAATAATGAAAATATTGTTCCAAGCTGTAGCAATAATAGTTAACAAATTTTCTAAACTATTATAATAGCTCTGACCATGATACTGAAATATGTTCTAAATTTCTCTTTCTTCTATAATAACTTCATAAGTTTGGAAGTTTATAAACTAGTCATAAAAAGTCTGCTTCTGATTGTCTGGAATATGTTGTTCAAAACTGAATTTAGGAAAAGAAAGAAAAGAAAAACTTGTTAAAACAAGTTTGATTGTGTTTGATATTAAAGCTTTTTCCTAACACAATCAATGATCCTCACTGCTAAATGAATGAATGGATAAAATACTACCTGTAAATGTACATGGACAGGATCTGGCCTTGAAGTTTAGTATAGGTCATAAATACAGTTTATACTGCTGGATGAATCAATTTTGGTTTTGTTTTCATCTTACTGTCAGTAATTTCAGAATTTAGGCATTATCTGAATTGAAATTAATTGTATTTATGGACTGATCAGTTAACAAATATTTTTTAAATTCTGAACTGATAACATTTCCTTATTAACAAAAAGTCTATTGAAGTCATTTAGCCAGCAAGTAGAACCGCAATTGTAGGAGTTATTTTCTTTGCCCACAATTGGAAGTATTTTATTCTTAGGATTAATCCTTTAAAATTTTGTCTAAGAATTTGTTTGGTTTTGCGTTGTTTTGTTTTGCTAGGTGCTTATGCTATACACGCTAAGCTGCACTTTTCCTGTGTTCCTTACTGCTTTGCTTTGTGAAGAAGTCATGTTCTGTCATAAGCTGTCTTAAATTTGATGCCAAATTCTGCTGCATTTGTTCTTATTTGATAACCTTAATAAAAGAGATATTTTTATTTTTTGTCTTGAATTTCGATCTGGCATCTTCAAAGTTAAAAGTTAAACCTTTTTTTTTTCTGAACATAACATATTTATCAACCTGGTTTTTTCCTGAATTCATCATTCCACTTTGTTGTAAAGAACTTCATATTAAACTAAACTCCTATAAACTTACAGTGAAATGTAAATGAAAGAGTTCCCATATTCATAAAAAATACAGAACATTCCCTTATCCATTTACACAAGTAGTTTTCTGTGAATTAAATTATTGGTTTTCACATTCTATTAAGTAATTAGTAATAAAATGTGAAGTATGTTTTACTGAAAACACAATCTTTTTCTATAGAAATAATTTAAGAAAAATATTTGTATCAAAATTTGAGGCTGAAGAACTACACAAACTGTTATATTTCCAGATAACTTTTGTTTGATGAAAAATAATTATTTTAATTATAGGTTTGAAAGTTTTTTGAAAACATTTTAAAAATCTTACTGTCCTTAAGCAAAGCCATTTTATAGAATAAAAAACTGAAACAAAAAGAAGTGAACAGTGTTCAGTAAAACAGGATTTACACATTAGACTACATTTTTAACATTTTAGTAGAAGTAAAGATCTAGACAAACCAGTCTGATTGCTCTGATAGTTGGCACCTTTGAATCAATACTTCTTATAAGCAAATATTTCATCCCTTGTAACAAATATATGGAAACACAGTCAGGAATTAAAAGCAAAGTTATCTGGCAAATGAATGTAAAGAATGTTACTGCTGTATTACAAATCAAAGTATTTTTCTAAGTAAAGGGTACAGCATTTCAGGCTGACTTTTATATACCAACAAACCATTCAGTATAACCACTACAATGTGTAATTAGTCTTTTTTAAGTTTAGTAAGTCTGTTGCTGTGCTTTTCAAACCTAAATAAAGAAACCTAAAGTATCTTCACATGTAGGATTAGATACCCACACATTTACCATCTTTTTGGGTTTTTTTTGCCTGTTCATTTTGTGTAAATACGGTTGCAAACTTCAATTTCAAATTTGGATTTTACTTCATCAGTTTCATTCTGTGCTATTAAAACTTAACTTTGGACTTAAACAATACTTAAAACTGTCAACTGTCTATGCAGTTCCTTTTTCTCCACGTAACAAAGAACAAATGCAGGTAGTATCTACCTTTGAATTCTGCTCTAAGCTTCACTATGCGTAAAAGTTTACTATGGTTTTCAAAATAACAGACACACATGGCACAACTAAATTTTATTGAATTACATTCAGTTGACATATTTATTACCTGATAACTTAAAAAAAACCCCACTTTGCATATTGGTAATAGCTCATTTATAATCAGACTATGCAAACAGATTTCTAGTTGCTAAGCCTTCAGAGAACAAGCAATGATTTTCAAGGTCAGCTTCTGATCACATGCTGCTTCTGGATTCTCAGGTCAGTTTTCTACTATTCATTTAATGTTTTTTTCATAAGCACACTAGATTTCATGCTATAAGATGTCATAGTGTTTGCTCTTGAGACACTGTCAATATGTTGTTCTGAAACATTATTATGATGGTTAGAAATTTTAATAAAAGAATCACTCACTATATAGCTTTGCAATGTCTGCAGTAGAGGAATATTTGACAGGCATCAGTAATTAGAGGGTATTGTGACTTTGTGAAGTATACTAATTTGTATGGGAAAACCTTTCTCAAGCAAAACATCCCAGATTTTTCTAGTGTACAATGTTAAAAGAACAGGCAAAAAATAGGTGAATTTGAATCCTGAAGAGGCCATCTGTGCAGTCCCTAGCCACACACACTTATTTGAATTGTTTTTCAGTATATACAGCTGCTATAAAACTGGATCATTAGATAACTTTGTATGCATCCCAGCCTGGTATTTACTACTTCAGACATTTGAAAAGTTATATGGATGGAATGCAGCCAGGAATACATTTAAGTAGATTTATATCCTGCCAATTTGAGACAGTATGCTTATGCTGGTATTCTTCAGGGAAAGGGATCTGAATCCACAAAGAAAAAGATGCAATTGTCCAAAAATTCCACAAAAGTAGGGAAATCACATTGGCAAATTATTCTGCCTTGACCAATAGAGTGCAAAAATATCCTTAGTAATTTTCACCACAGACGAAGAGTTTTCTAACTGACAAAGAAACAAAGTTATCATCTTTCTTTCAAGCCTTACCATGTTCCTCACCCCATAGTGTGATTCTTCATTTTATAGGAGGGAATTATTTGCAAATTACCATATAGCATGTATGAAAATTGAAATTTATCAAATCAGTTCAGCTCCTTCTTCATTTATTTCCTATATAAGTTTAGGTATTATTTTTTTTCTACTCCAAATGATATTAATTGTGATAACATCATGATATATTTTGCAACTTGCTGAAAAGTATTAAAATACTCCTTCAAGCCTTGAATAATAAAGAAACATTTTGTGCACCTTAGAAAGAAAATCTAAGATTTCATGATAACTTTAACTAAGGAGTTATTTTTATTTTTCATGGTAATATGTTCCACTATTTCAGTTAGAAAAACAGAAAAATTACCGTGCCCAATTTTTCCAGTTAATTAGCAAGCAGAAATCTTGATGAACGGCAGGTATTTTTATGTTACCCATGAATAGTTCTATCTACCATGCATGCTTATTTCTATTATCTTCCCAAAAATCTATGAACAGAAAGCAGCTGCATGCTGGGTTATTGACAGGATTAAAGAAAGCACACAGATAAAAGAAAACAATGTGCTTGGGGAAATAACTCTTTTTGCCCATAAAATATAAATCACATATTCATAATTGGAATGTGCTTTGGGATTTCTGTTCTTCTTACACTACATAAATATCTGCAGTGTTACTGCAATTCTTGAATAGAAAGGGAAAGAAAAAAAAATCTTTTTAAAAGAAGCACAAGAATATATTCTTGATTTTTCCTTTACTTTGCCTGTGCTATGTGTTACAATATACACTATGTGTTACAATACACTGAGATACTGTAGTTGCCTCTCAAAGCAAGTTCTGTAATATTAGAATATCAGAAACTTTTCAAAATATCATCAAAGAGGAAGTAGTACATCTTGCCAGAGACAGAGACACACAGAGACAAGGTAAGTGTGTGTAAACCACTCCAGAAAAAACTCTCAAATTATTTGTTTACTTTCTCATATAAATATTTAATCATTTATTTGTTGGCATTTATTACAGCTCACGTTAAAATCAAAATTATCTTCCCTGAGCATCTAGCAATGGAATTATCACTCAAGCCAATATTGACTCAGTAACTTAATGGAAGTAATTTGAAACAATCACTGGTAAAATGTGAAATAAATAGCCCCAGAGGCAGCATCTGGATCCAGGACTATCGTTTTCTGGGTGCCTTCTACAATCTGTGAACAAAGTCATCACTATTTTTACTTCCCTTATTTTACCAGGCAAGTTGTGCTTTCTTTTCTGCAGAGGTCAATAGCTCTGAAGACATGTTCTGCCTCACCATGCTAGGGGCATGGGTAGCCTGCTGGGGAGGGCACTGTGGAGTGTTGATTTCAATTCTTTCAAACAGAAGGAGGAAATGAACTTTGATCTCACCTATTTCAGGGTAATGTTTTAACTAATAAAGTATAATGTACAAGCTCTGCAAAGCTATCACTGGCACTCACTGCCTAATTCGTTTTAGAAGAGTAGGGTCGTCTGAGCTTTCAGAAAAAAGTAAAAGCTTAGCTGTGTCTTGAAAGAAGGATCAGAAGGAGATGCAACCAAGTAAACTATAAAGATGGACAACAGTTAAGACTCCTTCCTTTCCTCAGTATGTCCGTGCTGCATGGCTCTAAGTAGATCCTCTTCCAGCAGCCTGATTTCTGTGGGGGCTGTTCTGTCACCTATAACCTTTTTAAAGTACTGTCTATGGATCCTGTGATTCCAGCACAGGACTCTGCATTTCAGGCAGCTCATAAAGAAACAGTAGGCATTTGAATCCCTGATATTACGGCACTTAAATCTCCACTTAGAATTAACTTGTGTACCTAACCTTAAGCACTCCTCCCTTGTTCTTTTTCTTTCTTTCTGTGTCTTTTCTTTGAAATATCCATTTTTACTCTAAGTTTTGATTAGAAACATATAGGTATTTTTATAAAAAATAAAATATGACTTTGAGTGGCTTATAACATAAACCACTGTTGTAAAAAAAGAGCTGCAATATACACATGATATATATATATATGGCCTGCTTGGCCCAAGGGGAACACAATGTTCAGTAAAGCAACATATGTTTTTTCCTTCACAGAATGTGTTTAGGTGTATGCGATGAGCTTTTTGAGATCATTGAAAATGTAAGAGCACCAGTGCCCAGAATACCTAATAAGTCTATCCACTATAGTTTGCTGATACCTTCAACCTTGACCTAAAATAGATCAAGTCATTTTCCTAACAAAGCTACCCAGTAGTGCAAAATGATCCCGATTTATTGCTGGACTCTGTAATGGGTGAATTTAATGAACTATTCACTGAGATGACCAAATACACATGAACTTAAACAGATTCTATATAAGGAATCCAAAAGCAGAAAAATAACTAGATGAAAATAAAATGCAGCATGTCCCCATATCAGAATTTCAGAGATTTTCATACTGAACTGGCATTATTTTCACATGTGATTTGGAAAGTAGACTGATGAACCCATTTAGTTCCCAGATTGGTAGAAATTAATTGTGATATGCATTTTACACATACATATATGTAATGAAATATGACTGCAGCTGTTGACAGAGAGGAACTAACCTCTGCGGCACTTTGTGGCAACTTGTTGCTTTGGTCCTCCAGTACCTTCATCTGGAAATCCTCCAAGATGTCAACCACATCTGTGGTAACTGGGGATCTATCATCGGAAAATATTCAACAGACCACAGACACAAGCTATTTTCCCTGCCAGAAATGTCAGCTCTAGCTGATGTATCAACAACTATACGTCATCATTAAAAAAGTTTTTAAAAAAGAAATAAAAATATTGATTAAAATGCCATGGGAGTTACATGTTTGTTTCATAATGTATCTTGGGTTGTAAGAAAATATACCAAAGTACACAGTGTTCTGTTTACAAAAGTAAGCTTTTATGCTAAATAATATAAATCACATTTCTAATACATGTAAATCGTATTTCTTATAAAAAATAAGCATTTTGTTTGGCCAACACCCGATCACTTGTGTCTAAAAGCAATCACAACATTTCATTGCAGCATTGGCTGAGAAAGACATGAGTGTACTAGAAACAACTACACAAACCAGTAAGGAGAGGGCATCTGGGGCTATACCATGTCTAGCTATACAATTCAGCTGTTTAATTGCTCTCAAGAACCCCAAAAATTATTACTTAATTTGCTATCTCAATTGATATCCCTGCTGGCAGGGAAAAGCAGCCAAAAACAAAGCAGGCATGGGATCCAAACTCATCCCTCATTCTTCAAATATAGTAAACTCAAACTGGAAAACATTGGAAGTTTTCCCTGCTACTGTCTGTTTTCTGTATAAACACAAGTTATCACTTTTTAGGGCTTTACCTGTCACTTTTCAGGAACGGTAATTTATCTTTAAATTAAACTCAGAGAAGAAGAGAGTTATTGTTATGTGATAATGTTTAGAGGAGAATCTTGACTATGTTACTGAAGACAGGTGACTTCATGAGAGACATCATCAAAAGATCTCTGTATTTGACAGTCACCTTCTAAAGGATGCTAAGAGAAAACAACCTGCTCTTACTCCATTACAAACTGAACAGCTGAAGTGACTCAGTATTGTCATTGGACCAACCACTTCTCTCTTTCATTGGTTTCAAACAAATTTAAAACCATAATAGGATACATGGCTTACAATTATTGAAATCCCTATCCAAATGTAGTGTCCTATGCCACAAAGAATGTGGTTTCTTAACAGACACCATAGATCTTCATCTAGCAGGAAAGTAAACTGTAAATGAGTATGGATGATCACAGTGAATTCTTAAAATTGTATACATATGTGACAGCAGATTAAAACTGGACAGTCATTTATGTTACCTCTCTAGTTGAGAGAGTTCTTCCCATATGAAGGTTTGCTGAACATTTTAGGAAGAAGCTCCTGAAACTTCACATTTTTCAATATGTCATAGCAGGGTAAAAAGACTTGAGATGGTTCATTTCAGGCTGACTGAAGTGCAGGGTGATGAGGACCTGTTTCATGAGCCATCCAATCATCCATTCTACAGGGATAGCAATCTGTTGTTGATGCGGTTTGAGGCAGACACGGAACAGTAATGCTGTTGGCATCCATTTTTAATTTGTAACCACGTAAATCTGAGTTCCTAAGCTTCACTCATTAGAGAGGTTATGCTTCTCTCTAACTACACTGGTATTGAAGGTGCTTAGAAAAACAACACTTCGATGTGCACAATTATTACTCATTAAGACAACCTTATAATTTTTGTAACTCCGTTAAATCCAAGGGAATCATGTCTGCAAGCAATTTGTCTATTCCATTCAGTTTAATTCAAGGTTTAAAGAACAATGAAGACAAGGGGAAAATTATGCATCTTGGGGTTGACTGATGGCAGAATTAAAAAAGGTAAAAAGGACAAAGAGTATTAGCCTGAACCAAGCTGAATACTGGTTGCTTTTTATTTTTTTTTTAAGATAAGTGATGGAAACTATTATAGCAAAGGCATTTATGTAATCCTTAAAAGCTGTTCTAGGGATGACAACAGTAAGCCAGGAAGAATTATTGGTATTTCAGTCTCTAAGTGTATTATTTAAAGACACTTGCAAGAAAATAGAGACATTCAGAAGTATTTACAGGTAGGTTTTCACTAACTTTAATTTTATGTTTGGAAGTATATAACTGAAGAATATCTCTTAACAGAAAGGGAGTGAGCATCTGGAGCCCAGGAAACTTTATTACTCTCAGAATGTACTCCTCTGGCTTGAGCACTAAATTGGAGATTTTAGAGAAATTGCACAGCAACAATTGCAGACACCAGAGAAGTCCCTTCTCCACCATAGCTGCAGCCCTGTCTCCAGTATGGAACTGGAAGGGGTAGGAGATTGAAATGTTCACCAACATATTATACCAGCAAGAAGTTCCCTCAGCAAAAGAACTCTTTCCTGTCTACTTTTCACCCTCCTGATATGTCTCAAGCAATATGTAAAGGATAAAACTTGGTTAGAGATCTTACAGAGCACGCTCTTACCATGAGAAGACACAGCATCTGACTCAGCTCCTCTTATTTAGCATAAAATACTAGTCAAGTAGGGCAGACTGTTATTTTCATAGAAGTCAGAAACTGTAGTTAAACTGTGAGCTGTTGTGAATGGCTTTGTCTTTGCTGTGGTTTTAGGTTGAATCAATTAGCTGTCATTCAAATATGCTTTTGTGTGTTTTATGATTTGACAACAGCATAGACTCCAGCTACAGAAAAACACCCCATGCTTTCAAAAAGTTTCATTTGATTATTGAAAGAAAATGGTCCATTTTCCATATAACTCTTGCATTGTAGTAGAGATCTTGATAAAGACTAATATCCTACAAATTAGAGTAAAAAAAATGTTATTTCTTTCCTACATGATTCTACGGGTTTTTCTCCCATTTAATTGCATGAGATTTCTCCACAAAACCATGTTTGACTTAGCTTTATAACATCATTTAGATAATTACCTTTATTTATGCTATTGTTTAGAGTGTTGCAGAACTGCTGGAGGCTGGCCTCTGGAGATCACAAATTTCCAGGCACTGTGGCTATCCCTTATTTTTATTTTTGTTAGTATTCTGGGTTTCATTATTTCACTGTGGAATAACTTCACATCTTCCATGCCACAGTGGCATTTCACAGTGCTATTAAAATGCTAACACATCTCTCGAATGTCATGTCAGGAGAAGACATATTAAGTACACATAGCAGGGTCAGTATTAGTTCTATCCATATAACAGATATTTTTTTTGCTGGGTAATCATCAGGTATATGGTTATGGATTACAGTTATGAGTTCTATTAATCATATGACTTTATTATGACTAATCTGAGTCTAAATAATTATGTTATTTTTTCAGTCTCTCAAAAATATTAATATCTGGAAAAGCTGGGACTTTGC
This sequence comes from Mesitornis unicolor, assembly GCF_000695765.1. Taxonomy (NCBI): domain Eukaryota; kingdom Metazoa; phylum Chordata; class Aves; order Mesitornithiformes; family Mesitornithidae; genus Mesitornis; species Mesitornis unicolor. Next base: position 13,675 of record NW_010158033.1, read on the forward strand.
ACAGTGCTTTGCAGGTGAACAGCTGACTGAAAGAATGTGACAGCAGACCCTGAGGCATCAACAGGAAGACATGTGTTCATGTAGGTGGAGTATTCACTTTCATATTAATTTAATATTAATAATTTCATATTAATTTCCTACTCTACTAGTGTTAGAAACAGCAGTCCATGCCACAGTGTTTCTGGGAGCAGATGGTTCTCCTGTGCTTTCAGAACAAGTAGCTATGCACATTTCAGTCAATGTCTGCCTCCAGAGGGACAGAAGAAAGGGTTAATAAAGTATTTAGCTTCAGTCATGCCACTTCTTTCAGCCGTAGATGTGTGCCTTTAAACAAGATTTTGCTGAAATGTCAGTGTCTTCATCTATCTATCTATCTATCTATCTATCTATCTATCTTTCCATCTATCCATCTATCCATCTATGGAATCATAGAATCATTAAGGCTGGAAAAGACCCTTAAGATCATTGAGTTCAACTGTAAACCCAGTACTGTCAAGTCCACCACTAAAACATGTTCCTAAGTGCCGTGTCTCTATGTCCTTCTTTTATGGCTAATGTATTTATAGAAACATTTTCATTGTCTTTTACGGCAGTAGCCAGGTTAAGCTCTAGTTGTGCTTTTGCCCTTCTAATTTTCTTCCTGTATAACCTCACAACATACTTGTAGTCCTTCTGAGTAATCTGCCCCTTCTTTCAAAGGCCATAAACTAGTTTTTTTTCTGAGCTGCAGTCAAAGCTCTCTGTTCAGCCAGGCCAGTCATCTTCCCTGCCAGCTCATCACATGGGAACAGCCTGCTCCTGAGATTTTACCATTTCTTTCTGGAAAAATGTCCATCATTCCTGGACTTCTTTGCCCTTCAGAACTGCCTCCCAAGGGACTCTATCAATCAGAGTCAGCCTGTCTGTCTGTCTGTCTATCTATCTATCTACTTTCTTTCCTCACATTTGTTTGCAGTCAAACTCTGGACACTGATGCAAGCAAAGAATCAGTGGATATCTCACCCTTTCCCCTGCCAGAAGAATGTATTACCATGCTTATGGTACTTTCTACACCTCAAGACAGTAATGCTAAATTTTTGTGTTTTAAAATCATAGGGCAACAAAGAGGCAGTAAGACTGGCTCACAACACATGAAAATAATAAGTTTTATTTAGGCAGCAGTGTCTGGATCTTCTAGAAAAAAAAATCAATATCAACAAAGAGTTAAAAAAAAGTTATTAGTCTAAAAATCCCTAGGCTAATGTCTAGGGATTAATGTCTTTAATCCCTATATTTCACAGAGAGCAATTTAGTCACTTCTGACTCCAAACCTACATGACTCAGTCTCTTCTCAGCTACAGCATTGATTTTCAGTGCAAATTCAGAGAAAGCTTGAACACATGCTTGAAGTAAGAGGACATACAGTGCAATAAACCTGCGAGAATTAGCAGAGTCCATAGTCTTGGAGCAAGGAATCGAGTATAGAAGAAACAAACCCACAGTAGCAAAACCAGTGAGCTGGAAATAGGAAGTCCTGTAGTGCAAATACCAGACCAAACACATAGAGCATAAAGCAGAATGTGGGCAAAGAAGGCAGAAAAAAGAAACAAGAGGAAAATAGTGAAAGAAAATGTGAGGAAATAAGACAAAAGATAAGTAAAATCAACGAGATTTTCTTCTCCTTTCCAATATCTTCCCAGCCCCATTCCCATTCACATCTCTATATTGTGCTCCAAGTTTGCTTCCAGAGGAAGAACCTAGTGCTTAAGAAGCACAGATCTCATGGCAATCCTATTACTCTACAAGGAAACTATTTTTAGAGTTAAACATAATTACAGTGACAAAGTATTATATTATTGTTATGTTTTTAGCAACTAAAACCAAATCAGCTAAGTATTCTGGACCAATTTTTCAGAATTTATCTCACATATAAATTCATTCAACAAGCTTTTACATTCTGATAAAGCCATAAGCAGAGGCCATAGTCTGTAAAATGAAGATAGGCAGACAACAGATTTTCAGCTATGGATCATATTCAAAAGATGACAAGTAAAATAGCATTTTAGGGGATAACTGTTAGATTTCCAGTATTGAGTTTTAAGGGAGGTCAGACAACTAGACTCAAGCTTCTTATACTAAATTTCTATCAAGTATTTCCTTAAATGTGATTATTCTGGCTTTTCAGTGGAAGGCAGCAGGATAAGGGGAGGTTTTAAGATCATCTCAACACAGTTATCCTTTCTTCTGGCAATTAGTAGATGTATAGAACCAAAATAGTGTAAAATCATCATAAATAATTACAGGATGCTGAGAATCCTCTTTCTTAAGGATGAAAAAAGGAAATGGCTCCAATGCTCTCATTTTATGGTGGTAGATTATGGTAAACAGAAAAAAAATAGTGTGGGGACACAGTTTTAGAAAGAATTGTTCTCAGTTTTATCATTTGGTCTGGATAAATCTTCCCATACAGGGGCAAGATCTACTACCATGTTTTCTTTTCAAGAGTGATTTATATTTGTCAGGTTTCACCTTTGTTTTTCAGAACATTTTAGTCTTCTGTCTCACAATAGCCTTCCTCTTTCTTCCTTTTTCTTTTCCCTGTCTATTTCCTTCTTTTCTCCACATCTTGTTCTGTAAAGTTTTCAGTTCTCCCACTCTGTCTGGGAAGTTAAATTCCAAAAAGGTAACGGTGCCTTTTTCACTTAGCAGTCACCAAATACTTTATGTATGAGTAGAGTAAAAGCTTTTCCCCAAGAGTATCCTCCATAAGCAAAATATGAATGTGTGCAATTTGCTACCAATAAAAAGGAGACAAAAAACATAAAAAATTGAAATGTTTTTCCTAATGCACTGAAGATTACTTTTTTATTTTCTGTTTGACTAGTTATTTGCATTAAGCATTAATTGTTATGGTAGTTGAAAGCAGAAGAGAAAACGAGATAGTCTACTGTAATCTTTCTGTGCAATTTAAGCAATAAGATGCAGCGACAATTCAAAATATCAAGTTTTAGCTGAATGTTTTTTGGGGTCAGCTATGTTAGTATAAATGTCTATCTGCAGCTACAAAGCATAATCTTCCATTTAAGTCCATCTGACCATGACCACATAAAATCAAGTATCTAGAAATTCTTCACATTTAAGTGGTATACTTTCTTGAATGCATTTAACAAGTAAGAATAGTAAGAACATACTGTAATGCATGGATGAGGGCTAGAAATGTTCAGAAAATTAGGCCATTAATAATCTAAGAAAAGTATTTTCCACAAACCATTGTTTCTAAAGTAATGCATATTTTCATGAATTGTTTTATCATAAGAATATTATACTGGTTATCTATTTAGCTATTAGTGTAATATAGATGCATGTATGTGTATCTCTGTATGTGTGTCTGCATATACAAAGTATACATAGAGGGTAAAAGAGAAAAGGATGCAGACTCTGTTTTATTTAAAGGCTGATGAAAATCATTAATCAGTAGTACATTAGGGCTTTCCTAATGAATGTTTTAAAAGAGAAAACATCCCTCTTTGTATTCAAAATAAATTCTAAAACCTAGAGGAAAAAAATCCATCTTTGTTGTTACTTTATTAATTAACACCTGAGGATAATCTGGTTCCTAAAAAAGGATAATTATTCAAAAGTGGAAGAAATTATTCCTTGAAAGTGCAGGGAGTGATGGTATAAATATTTGTAAAGAAATTGCCTCTCTACAATGTTTATGGCTGACTAATGACCTTTTGGAGAGCAGTGTAGGGGAAAGGGACCTGGGGGTCCTGGTGGACAGCAGGATGACCATGAGCCAGCACTGTGCCCTTGTGGCCAAGAAGGCCAATGGCATCCTGGGGTGTATCAGGAGGGGGATGGTTAGTAGGTCAAGAGAGGTTCTCCTCCCCCTCTACTCTGCCCTGGTGAGACCGCATCTGGAATATTGCGTCCAGTTCTGGGCCCCTCAGTTCAAGAAGGACAGGGAACTGCTGGAGAGAGTCCAGTGTAGGGCTACAAAGATGATGGAGGGAGTGGAGCATCTCCCTTATGAGGAGTGGCTGAGGGAGCTGGGTCTCTTTAGTTTGCAGAAGAGAAGACTGAGGGGAGACCTCATTCATGTTTATAAATATTTAAAGGGTGAGTGTCACGAGGATGGAGCCAGGCTCTTCTTGGTGACAAACAATGATAAGACAAGGGGTAACGGACACAAGCTGGAACACAGGAGGTTCCACTTCAATTTGAGAAGAAACTTCTTCTCAGTGAGAGTGACAGAGCACTGGAACAGGCTGCCCAGAGAGGTTGTGGAGTCTCCTTCTCTGGAGATATTCAAAACCCGCCTGGACGCCTTCCTGTGCAACCTCATCTAGGTGTTCCTGCTCCGGCAGGGGGATTGGACTAGATGATCTTTTGAGGTCCCTTCCAATCCCTAACGTTCTGTGATTCTGTGATTCTGTGTGAAATGTAGCTACCGAACCTTTGAGTGGAAGGAAAGGACAGCGACAATCACAGTTCTTCCCCTTCTTTCACATGCATTCTGGGTATATTATCATACACCTGTACTAAGATTTTTAATGAAGCAATGTTATAGAAGCTCCCTTTATGCAAAGCTTGTATTTTTTTTTGTCCTCCCAAATAATGAGTAAATTATCATCAAGTCAAAAATCCTTCCTTCTCGCAAGACTCGAATACACTGTACATCCTGTAGTAAGATTACAAGTTGTTGTGAAATAGGACATGTATTTGTATATGTTTTCATACTGGTCATGATCTCTTTAAAACTGGATAGGTTTGTAATATTTGGCAATTCATTGTATCTATAAAACTTGTGACATGCTACTTTGCAGCGTGATCCAAGACCAGATGATGAAGACGCTGTTTCCACCTGTGCAGCCAACACTGTTGTCTGGCTGAATACGTTATCTCCTATCTTGGATCAACTTCATATTTTCTGACTTTAGGCATTTGGTAGACATTCCTAAATTAGGACTCTGTTTGCCACACATTCATTGTTCATGATACCTGTAAGAAACAGAGGCACTCCCAGAGGAAAATACCATGGTTTTGATCTGAATCTTGCCCTGAAGATTCCTCTCTCCTTGCTGGGTACTCAGGGAGCATCCATTAACTATGTTTTTAAGCATGATGCCTGGAGAAAGGTGGGATGAATCAGGGCTCCTGAGCCTTTTCTTTCCCTGTTACAATACTTAATCTATTTGCCCTACTTCATTGTAAATCCCCTCCAGGAAGAACTGTATCTTCTGTCTTTTTGTATCAAGTAGCCTGACAAAATGTTTTCAAAACACAGTATTTTTAAAAAATGTATCTGAGTTATATGAATTACATACTTAACACAGCATTTTCTTTTATGCTTATCAATAAGTCTGTACTTTGAAAAACACAGTCTCTATAAAGTTTATAGTCTTGATGTAAGACCTTCCACTGACTTTAGTCAGAATTAGACTGGACACTTTTTCATTATATAAACATTTTATTCAATCAGCTGAGGAATAGTTGTAATTTTGATTCATTAAATTTAGTGCCACTGAATTGAAGAGAGTGACAAAGCAAGCTAAATTTTGTGTGTGTTGTTACACTAGTGTCGTGGTTTAGGGCTGGGCCGGCCA
>NW_010158034.1:0-755 GCF_000695765.1 Mesitornis unicolor
GACAAGAGCCAGCAAGAGTCTTCAGTCGTAGAATCTTTTGTGTGGGAGAAGAGCTTGACTCTATCCTTTGAAGAAAAATCTTAGTACTTCAACTATTTGCGGCAATAATTGAGATCAATAACCGAGTGATTTTGCTGCAAATCTTTTCTTTTTAGGAGTTTGTACTCGTAAGTGCTGAGTTCTATTTTTACACCTTTTTTTGGACTTTTTAATTTTTTTAGGCATTTGTTGCAATGTTTCTTGCTCTGCCTTTTTTTTTGGGATAAGCCTAAAAGCATTTTTTGCTGCACATTGCGCTAACTTCTGAGTTTGTAAGCATACCATGCTGATTTATGTTTTTTCTCCTTTTTTTAGAACTTTTCGGTTTTTTAGGCATTTCTGCCTATTATTCTTGCTTACCCAACAATTTTTGGCAATTTAAGAGTTTCTTGACATATCTGCTACTTTTTGACTTTAGCACCTTAAAAAGGATTTTTTTTCAGCATTTCGGCATTTCTGGCTGATATTGAGGCTTTTGCTACATATTGTTTAGGCTTAAGAGTTTCTAGGCACAAGTGCTGAGATTTGTGTTTTTCTCCTTAGTGTAAACCTTTCTCGTTTTCTAGGCGTTTCTGTGTATTACTCTCGCTTTTCCGTCATTTTGTGGCAATTTCCAAATTTCTCTGCCTATCTTCTTATTTTCGATTTTAGCACTTTAAAAAGGCACTTTTCCCCCTTTTTTGCATTTTCTGGCTGATACTAGGTTTTAGGCTACT
>NW_010158035.1:0-2465 GCF_000695765.1 Mesitornis unicolor
GGAGGGGGACAGGGATGGGGACTCCAGGCTCCGCAGCTGGCTCCAATTTAGGGAACTCGAGCCCACACTCCCTGACAGGAACAGCTCCGGGCGCCCCGCGCCAGCTGCAGCCCAGCCCTGGCATCGCCCCAGCTTCGAGGTCCCGTGTGGCGCAAGATTTGCAAGATTTCGGAAAACGCCCCGAATCTGTGTTCCCCACGGCCCTCCCCAGCCACCAAACCTCTGGGGATGCGTTTCCTCTGCAATCGCCAGACTGAAACGTTGGATTTCTCCGGGGAGCCCCAGTGATGCCCCGGTCCTTCCCAGTCCCTGTGCCCATCCCTCGACTCACGCCTTGGACCCCAGACTCCCCAGCAGCTCCTCCCAGCAGCACCCAAACCCCCCCACCTCCCATTAATGGGATCACACAGTTCGTTAGCCAAAAATGGGGCGCGGGCGAAACCGCCTGTGTGGAGCCGTTGGGAAAGCCTGGAGGCGAGGGGGCTGCGTGGGGCAGCGCCGCCCCAGCCAGGCTATAAATGCCCCTCGCACCCCAGTTGCAGCATCCCCGCTCCTCGCTGCTGCTTGATCCGCACGGACCCCGGTGAGTGCCCGCTCCCCTTCCCCGAGTGCGATCGCTGCATCCTAAAACACCCCCCCGGGAGGCATCGGGGTTGCTGATGCCCCCATCATGGACGGGGGATGGGGGATCAGGGACGGGGGATGGGAAATGGCCCCCCCGGGGCCCCCCGAGCCTACCCTGACCCCATCCCCGCTGCTCTGTCCCCAGGGAGCTGGCGATGGCATGTCCCCTGGAGCAGGCGCTGGCCGTGATGGTCTCCACCTTCCACAAGTACTCGGGGAAGGAGGGGGACAAGTACAAGCTCAGCAAAGCGGAGCTGAAGGAGCTGCTCAGCAGGGAGCTGCCTGTCTTTGGGAGTGTAAGTGGCCATGGGGACATAGGGACACATCCCTTTGAGTCCCTCCAAGGTGCCTTGGCGCGGGTGGGAGGCGTCGTAGGGGCAAACCAGCCTGGGGTCTTCCCATGCCTTGCAAAGCGGGGTGAGCTGAGGGGGTCTCAGTTTCCTCAAAGGATGCAGCACGGATGCAGCTCACCGAGACCTCGTGCTCCAGGGCAGGCCAGGGGGACCCGAGCTGGAGCATGCTCAGACCAAGAGGAAACTTGGCTTCCTGACACCCACAGAAATATCTTGACTGGCAAAGAAAATCGTGCTCCAATTTCAATTTTTTTTAATCCTTTCCCCTCCGTTTTCCTTCTGGATTGTGGTTTTAATTGGGAGGTGACTTTTTTTTTAGCGAAATCTCATGACTGAGAGATATTATTTGCATGCCCAACACCGCAGGTAATGCACCTGAGCCTCTAAAGGCCACCTCCCTCCAAAAGCAAAGAGAAAACCTTCCTTGAAGGCAGGGGAGGGAAGCCCGGGCTCTTCATATCCTCCCTTGTGAGTGGCAGGGCCAGTCCATCCACATGGGGTGCTCACCCATACACCCCAAAACTGCTGCCCCCCGCCGCGCTCTCCCCCTTTGCAGAAGCAAATGGACGAGGCGGAGTTCAAGCGGCTCATGAACGACCTGGACCACAACAAGGACTGCGAGGTGGACTTCAAGGAGTACGCCTGCTTCCTGGCCTGCGTCGCCATGGGCTTCAACGAGTTCTTCAAGGACGGCCCCGCCAGGCAGCCCCGCAAGAAGTGACCCCAATGCCCACGGCATCGCCACCGGGCTCGCAATAAAAGATTTCCCTAAGGAAAAAAGCTTCTTTTTGGCCTTTTTCTGGTGCACCGGCAGGGTTTTGAGCTAAGATCACGGGGTGACTCATGCCTTGCTCTGGCTCTGTGGGATTTTCCATGGTGCAGCTCAGCCCCCACAGGCATATTTTGGAAAAACCCAAGCAAAACAGCTCAGCGCCGCCTCCGAGCAACGTACGGGGCCGTCGTCCCCGAAATGGGCCTGTGCTGGTGAGGGGAGAGGGTCAGTGCATGTGTAGAGCCCAAAACGCCTGAGATTCCCTAAGCCCAGTTTGTAGGTGGGCACGAGCTGCCCTGGGCAATGCTTGGGGTATGGGGAGATAAAATCGGTGTGAGGAACCGGACAGAGATACACAAGGTCCACACAAAGCAAAAAAAGAAAGCAAAAAAGCCCTTTTGGGGTGTGGAGGAGCCCACTCTGGGGGGGTGCAGGGGAGGAGGTCACCCGGAGCCCCCCAGGTTTGCCTGGAGCCGCAGGGGAGCAGGGGTTTCCTGGCTCCTCCGCCTGCGGTGCCGGCTGGGAAGGACGAGGTTTGGCCACCCCCCCCCCTCCCCCCCTCGGGCCACAGCAGCTCCCGACAGGTCCGGGCTGGTTGGCAGTCGGTGCTGCGGTTCCTCTCCAGCTTTCCCCAGCAGTCCCAAAACCCCAGGAAAAAAAAAACAAACCACCCCGGATTCAAAAAACCCTCGCAAAGCACCCGCAGCATCGCGCGG
>NW_010158035.1:2923-4516 GCF_000695765.1 Mesitornis unicolor
GTGACGTTGCCCTGGAGCTGAGGAAACAGGAATGGCTCGCAGTTAAATCAAAACCAGAAAAAAAAAACCAAAAACCACCCCAAACACCAGCACAACAACAAAATCGTGGACAAACCCCGCTCCAGACACCCCGGGGACGCTGCCAAAACCGTCGTGTGCCGCATCTCACACCGCACCCCCAGGACGCGGTACCCACCGCCGCCCTCCCGTTATTCCTCGCCCCCAGGGATGCTCCTCGGCCAGGGGGTCTCTGTTGGCACATTTCTAACCCAAAGCAGCCCCCGTGGCGGCGCAGGAGGGGGGCGGTTCGAGGGGGGGGGGGGCACGGGCTGCTCCCAGGGTTTCCGCGCCTCCTTTACCAGCCAATATCGGAGCCGGCGCTGGTGCTTTCCCCCACCCCGTGCAGCGAGGGAGTTGTCCCAGGCGGGGCTATAAATGCCGTGGCCAAACGCCGGCTTCTTCCTGCCCTGCCCGTCCTCCGCCGTTTCATTTCAGCACTTGGTGAGTTTGATTTTCCCTGCTCCCCTTCCAGACGTTGCCAGCAGCGCAGCCGCCCCGTCCTGCAACGGGGTCCCCCTGTTCCCCTCCCCGGTACTGGCTGAGCTCGGAGGCTGCATTTCACCTCCAAGGGCTGGAAAAGTTCCTGTGCCCCTTTCCTTGCCTCCCGCTATGTTAACCCCCCTGGCATGGCTTTTTTGGGGTTGCTCAGCACCCCTACAATGTAGCAATGCTCAAGCTGGCTGTTGGGAGGGTGAAATTAGGGAGGAAATGGTGATGCGTCCCGGTGTGTGCCCTGGAGCAGGCCGTATGATTTGGGAAGCTGTCGGCCCAATGACACGGGGGGGTCCTGTGGGTGTCAAGCTCTGCCCTCACCTCCTCTTGCTGTTGGTGCCCCTAGGCCTGTGGCAGCCCCCATGGCATCTTCCCTGGAGCAGGCGCTGGCCGTGATGGTCTCCACCTTCCACAAGTACTCGGGGAAGGAGGGGGACAAGTACAAGCTCAGCAAAGTGGAGCTCAAGGACCTGCTCATGAAGGAGCTGCCCAGCTTCAGCGTAAGTGTGGGGCAGGGGGTGCCGCATCCCACAGGCAATGCTGGCACTGAGGGACGTGACCCTTGATGCAACCCCCCCCACCAATTGTAACCCCACTTTGCAGGGCAAAACCAGTGATGCCAGCTTACAGCAGCTCATGAGCAACCTGGACAGCAACAGGGACAGCGAGGTGGACTTCCAGGAGTACGTCACCTTCCTGGCCTGCATGGCCATGATGTGCAACGACTTCTTCCAGGACTACCCGGACAAGATGCCACGCAGGAAGTGAGCGGGGGGCAGCATCATCACCCCTATAATGTTCCCACTGTTTTTTTAATACTTTTCCAATAAAGGTTTCTTTAAATAAAGTCCTCCGAGTGCTTTGCAAGGGGGGTTTTTGGCCCTGGGGACAGGGGTGCTGTCACACAAGGGGGGACCCTGTGTGCGTTGCAGGTACCCGATGGTGAGTGAGAGCAAAGGCGCTTCCGAGCTGGGGTTTGCTGTGTCGCAGCTTGGGCACCGCGGCCCCGTGAGCCCCCGTTAATCGCCCGTGGGGTTGATC
>NW_010158035.1:4661-4862 GCF_000695765.1 Mesitornis unicolor
CGAAAGCCACACGGGGTCAGCATCTGCTCCGTGGGGCAGGACCCACGCCTTAGGAAGGCGCCCGGGGCTCCCGCTGCCCCCGCCCTGAGCAAAACCTTGGGGTGCGGGGTTTCAGCCGCGTTCCTGCTCGGGGTTGGGCTGTGGCGCGCAGGGGAGGGGCTCCACGCACCCAAACAGCCCCCCCGGTCCGAGCTATAAATG
>NW_010158036.1:0-22170 GCF_000695765.1 Mesitornis unicolor
CTTTAGGCTTATGGTTTTATTTTCAGGCTTGTCTCTGTGTCCTTTGGGACAGAGAGCATCTTTTTGCTCCATGCTTCTGCACTGCAGCCCATCCCCTATGTTGCTGCTGGAGAAAGGGGTGCTCAGGGGGGACTGAGAGACTCTACTCACTCACCCACCTCCCTGTCCATTCACCTCTCAGTTTATCTCCTCACTTACATGCAACAAGCTGAACCAAACTTAAAAAAAAAATCTTAAATTTCCCACTGGCTTTGAGCTTCTTCAGCTCAGGACCTTCCAACAGACTTGCCATAAAAGTTTATCAGGCAGGATCCCACTCTTCTTTTCTTGACAGCCCTCCAATGTTTTGCATAAACAGGGCAGAAAATGCTCCCGGGAAGCTCAATAGACATTTCCATAACCAGCTGTTTAAATCATGGTAATTGTTTTTACAAAACTAATCCGTACTGGCAAACAAGTAGATGAACTTTTAAAAAATGCAGTAGATCTGTAGCTGATGCGTTCATATCAGTTAATTCTCATAAAAGGTCGTTAATGGTGTGCGCAGCCAAGTGGAGGACCGGGCGGGCTGGGTTGGGGAGAGACAGGATCCGCATGACTGATGTGCAGTGCTCAGGGGTCAGCCCATTACAAAATGATTCTCTTCAATTATTTACGTTCCTCCATCTATCGCATGGCAGGCTCAGGCCTGCTGCAAGGAGTTTCTGCTGCCCACATGCTACTCTGCAGGGTTCACCCTTTTTCCCCAGGAATGACATTCATTTAAATAAAAATGGTCTTGTGTCCTGTCCTATTTCCTGTGAGAAGAGGAGAGTGGGTGGTACTGCTGCGGTCGTTCAGCGCTGGGGAGACCTATGCTCCCTGGCATCATAACTAGTACATGTAAATCCCATGAGTCCATCCTGAATGAGCCCCTCGAGAGGAGATCCCATGGTGTGGTATAAAAATGGGGCTGGGAAGAAAGATTAAGGCTGCTGATTTCATAACCGATGATCTATCCTTGTTATCATCATCAGCAACAATGATGAAGTTTAAATGCTTCACTCTCCCTCTACCTCTGAACCTTCAGAAAAAAAATCCAACTTAATTTTATTTTTCCTGATGGCAACAGCATCAGGCATGCTATATATCAGCCATGATGTATAGCCTTACGAGCTGACTGCTGACAACTTATGGCTCTTTTGTCTGGGTTTGCCTACTTGGCTGTTTAATTATGTGAAGTGCCTGTTTTCTGTGCGATGTTTGTACCAGCGGCTGCTGGAATTCATGGATGATGCTATGTTTACATAGTTTGATATTCAAACACATTAGCATGAACATAGTGCAAAATATGTGGGAGGTGGAGTTGCTATTGCGGTAGTTTGGTTCATCTATGTGAGCTAAATTAGCCAGAAGAATATTTCTTAGAATAAAATATTTCTTAGAATAAAAAATTTCTCTTTGTGCTCTCAATACTTTCTTGCATCTCCTTTTTTTTCTTTATTGTTGGTGGAATTCAAATTATTGACCATTGCAACTTTACTTTTGATGCAAATAGCAATTAATAGATAGGACATTAGAGAGAAGAGTCCTGAGATTTTATGAGTATAGATTACTGTAAGGCTACATAATAAAACGAATACAGCATGCATAAAAGGTCATTATGGCTGTAATAATGCTGTCCCAAAGTACCTCTTCCATTCTGGAGTACTGAAATTTGTTACCAAACCTAAATGAAAAGCAAAAGCATATGTCTCAGACCTCTGTTATTGTGGCGTTTTACAAATGAACCCAAAAGTCTCTGAACCATTTTTGTTAGTATTGCCCAGGAAACTTTTCCCATCACTTTATTTTCTGAAAGATAGAAATTTAAGCATGGAAAATGGCAGAAATTTTGAAGAAGAAAATCTGGAATTTGTGATACAAGTGTCACTGATGTTTTTAACAAACTTCATGCAATCATAGCTAGAGGCCCATATTAGGATCAGTGCCTTCTGCCAAAAACAATAGAAGAGCCTGTGCAAGAATATATATTCCATATTTCTGTTCTCTTTAATCTACAGATGGTGCTTGTGAAATGATATCAGCTGAGTGGACATCTTATTTGCTGAAAAGCTGAATAAAGTGTTGTCTCAGGTTTCCCTTTTTTCTGTATTTGAACCAAACTAAACCACTAATGTGGTTTTGCCTCTTTACATACTCTTCTAAAGTGAAAGGGAGGCAGTTGAAATGAAAATGGAAAAAAATAATAATTGAAGTGTGGTAACTCCACTTGAAAAATGAAATATGCTATTTTTTTCCCTGAAATTTTGGGGCTGGGTCCTTCTTGTGTCTGAAGCAGTCACTCAAATTCACCACGAATGTGCCAGTATTACTGGTTGCCTTCCAGTGGTGCTATTTTGGTATTGGATCTTAAAAGAAACTATTTCTGCTCCACCTGGGACCCAGATCTGTCCCATATAATTTCCATTTAATATCTCATGTCCACCCTTATCTCTCGTGTCCTCACTTGCTTATGTGCAGCCCAAACCTCTGTTTCGGAAAGTGATGGCCTTTCATCAACCATCCTCATGGGGGCACTTCTGGCAAGGCCAAAAGTTGACCCCTCTCTTTGGGACATCCCTGAACCACCACACCCTGGTGGATTTAGAAATGCAGTTTCTTACTAGCCTGTAACAGGATTTAAGACCTTAAATCACTATCTTAAAAGGACTTAGGAGCACCTCTACTGAACATGGCAAAATTTGGGCAATTTTCACTTTGAGAAGTCACATAGGTGCTATGGGTTTGTCTTAAGGAAACTGAATGGGATGTAAATCCCAACAGTCTCACTCAACTTCAAGGACAGGGCTAGGTTCAGGCCTTGCAATGCTAAACAAAGCAATGCCCAAATACCTTATCCTGTCAGAAAAATCCCACCTTGTATTCTCATCTACGTAGCTACAAATGCTCTTTTCCCATTTTAATCTCTGTCCTGAGGAGGAGCAGGCGTAGGGCATATAATTTCAATTAATCTGAGATCGGCCAGTATCAGAAGCTATAAAAGAGCTTATTATTATTTATTTCTTCAGGCATTTTATTCATATACCATTAGAGATATATAGCTAAATGTACCTCCCACGTCAACGGTAGTACTGTGTGAAATAGCAAACATTAAAAACCCATAGGAGAGGTTATTGTGTTAACATCTGATGGAGGTCTCAGTAAAATGCTTGGGTAGCATTTCATCTGCATGTTGGAGAGCAGTGTACAGGCACACGGCGATACAGACTGTCAGCCCCAATGGGGGCATGGTTGGGTTTATAAGATGCCCAACAACCCTGTCCATTCATGTATTCAGCACCTTTTGTGTCCATCATCTCACTAGATCCAGCGTGGCATGAAGATGTTCTACCTGTCTTTGCTGCCTTGTTTTTTAAACTTTTCAACACTGCAGTGGGTTAATATGGAGATTTTTAGTTTATGTTGCCAAAGGTTCTCCTAGGATTTTGTAGAAAATTGGGAAAGTGCAAGAGGAGGAAGGGTGCATGCAGGGGTGAGCAGATGCCTCCACCTTTCCCCCTGCAGCTCTTGATCAGAGAACTAATGGTGTCTTACAGGATGATTCTCCTTGCTCTTTAGGCTTGATCTCCATTGACATGTGCCATAGGTACCCAGTCCAGCACCTGGCTGGCACTTGCCTTATTCTATTCTATTCTATTCTATTCTATTCTATTCTATTCTATTCTATTCTATTCTATTCTAACCTAACCTAACCTAACCTATTCTACCCTACCCTAACCTAACCTAACCTAACCTAACCTAACCTAACCTAACCTAACCTAACCAAAGCCCTATGTTATTACTTGTACTTGTACAGGTACACATACTGTATTATCGCTACGCTTGGGCTTACCTGTGCTTTGAATGTAGGCTTGCTCAAGGGGACAGGATAAAAGATTTAGGGTAGGAAGGGTCTCATCCCTGTTTCAATTGGAAGTGTATGTTACAAAAGATACAAGGCTAAAAATTATATGTACTGCTAATTGTTTGATGCTGTCTCATGGTTCCCTGGACTTTGTATGCTTTTCTGCTCACGCGGGCGTTTTCTCTGTGCAAGAAGCCATATGCTGCAACTGGTGCTTAAAGCTTTATTAGTGCCCATCATAGGACTGAAAAATGAGATTTCCATGGCATGCTATGAAGGGCATAGGAGGTGCCCAGGAAATTATTGAGGAGACAGAGACACAGAGGTGGTGGCTCTTCCTTAGCCCATCACTGCCAGGAGGACCACCAGCAGGTCCCCACTGTACCTTGCCATTGCCATTGCTGAGGCTGCTGTGACTGGGGAGCCAGAGCCACGTGGAGATAGCATGGTTAGAGCCCAAATACCTAAAAACACTGAGGTCCCCATGCTGCCTATCTGAAATCAGCTGGTTAGGGCAAAATGATGCTCCCACAAAGTGAAGCTGTGGAGAGGATCCACCTGAAAGAGCTGATGAACCCTAAGCAGGGTGCCCAGAGATCTGGGAGGCCCCCTGAACATGAGGCACTGGAGGAGCAAGGGAGCCCCTGGGTACAGGGAGTTTGGGCAGCTCCTTGGGAAGCAGGAGGGAGACACAAACATGCCGTGATGACAGCCTGTTTCTATGCTTCGCTCTTGGAGGCTCCCTGTGTGGGCATTACAGTAGCTGCTGCCACCCCTCATCATGCTTCCCCCTCCCTCCTCTTTTTAATGATTAAATGACTGCATTTGGTAAAGGCACAATAGGAAAAAAAAAAATTAATAGAGGCTCCTTCCTCCTCTCCTGAGTGGGGCAACGGCACAGAGGCATCTGTGTGTGTGTTTAATGGGTTCAATTTCCTTTCCCTGCCATGGCTTGGTGGCTGGCAAGGGAATGCAGCGAGATGGTGGTGACTGCTGCTTTATTGAACGGGACCCCAGGAATGCTCACCTGGGGATAACATGAGCAGCGCCCAGGCCTCCCCCTGCTCAGCCTCTGCGCATGTGGCCGAGGACAAGCGCTTCTTTGGGAAGGATCATCCCCCCCTTTTCTCTCCTCTCCTCTTCGCCCCCTCCGAAGTAGCCGAACTGGCACAAAAGATGCCAGCGAACTGGATGTGCTGGAAAAGCAGAGCTCCTGGAGTGCTCCTTGGAGCGCCATAAACGTGTGCCGAAGGAAATTAATTGAATGCTGTGTATCGAAGGAAATAACAATAACAATAATAATGCGCATCCCTAGCAACTGGAGAGGGAAAAGATCTATGTGGTTCTTTCATCTCTTCTCTGCCAAGGAATGATTATTCTCTTCTCCAGTTAAACCCACAGTCGTCAGGCAGAAAATTTGAAGAAATTTTGTTTTTCCAAGGGCAGGTAGATGCTGAGATCAGATGAAGATGAACGACCCTTTGCACGTTTTGAGGTCTTACAGTGGTGCCCATCGTTAGAGCCATCAGTCCTGATCCACAGAGGCCATGAGGACCTGGAAAGAGGACATGGACCTCCCCCAGGGAACACAGGCAGCGCGGCAGATACGCTGCAAGACTGGAGTGTCTCTGCTGGCATGGAGTGAGGTTCATGCTGGCTCTCTGCTTGGGATACTTCTGAGGCCAACAAGATAGTTTTCCATAAATGAACTTCAGATCCCACATGCATGCGCATTTTCACCCATTGAGCCGCTGTCCTCAAATGTGTTTTCTTTGACACAACCGTCCAGCTTACACTGCGCTGTGAAAAACCAAGCGACCTCCCCAGCATTTAGTCAGCGATTGTCATTCAGCCACGGTTCATCAACTGCACAGGGTTCTCCTCTCTGTCTCTTTATTCATACAAAATCTCAGACAAGCCCTGAGCTGAGATGTCTCTACCATAAGCCTGGTCCTTCCACTGGGCTCTCCTTGGAGGACACCAATGGGCGCTGTCACCACAGACGACCGTGGGACATGCTTGGAAGCACTGTGTAGATCGGGAATGGGGTCTGATCTAAAGGATGATATTCAGGCTGTGGCTCATGGGATATAACGAAGAAGTGGGTGGTGTCTGACTAAACAAGTGCCTATGACTTGGATGGACTAAATCCAAATCCAGCTCTTCCCTTGAAAGCCCTACAGCTGCTTCGCCTCTCTGCACCTCAATTCCCCATTTATAAAGAGCTGATGAGAAATATGCCTCTGCTCTATCACACCAAGGCTTCATTCATTAATACTTACAAAAGGTTTTGAGATCCTCAGATGGCCAGTGCAAGAGATGTAATTATTTATTAACAGCCTCCGCGAAGGTGTGGGCAGCCATATTACATCTCTCCTGGGTATTTAATTTAGGTACTGAGCATTTATTGTAGGTCTGAGAAAGTAATTGCTGATCTGAGCTGCTGGAGGTGGTAAGGTTTTGTTTATTTTTTTATTTTTTTCTTTTTTTGTACTTGAATGAAATGCCTGTAAATGCAGATAATATTTCCTACAAAGGAGATAAAGAGTTGGTACCTAGCGACCAACAGCCCTTGAGACTTTAACTGAGGTTGAGATGTGTCTCTGTCAGATTTCCCATCAGAAGGCACTTGGGGATGTTTGGGGTGATGGAGGGAGGGGCAGGGTGCTGCTCTCCCCCTTGGCATCCCTCATTTTGCTCTCAGCCAAGCGGACGATGGCCAAGCACAGCGAGCATCCCTTCCCAGATTCCTCCTGGGATGACACCCACCTTTCCCTGCCTTCCCACTGAGGGTGGACGCCCCCCTCCCCAAAACTGCCCCGTCCCCTCCGCAGGTGTGCAGGGCCGCAGCTCACCCAGCCCGTCGCGCTCGCCAGGGAGATGCGGCGTAACGCCGGGCCTTTGCCATTAAGCGTCTTCCGTCTCCTTTTCTTTTGTTAAAGCCAAATGGAACAATGTAATTAGCTTGTTACAATTAAAGTGACTCGACTGGATAAATTGTAATCACCCAGACTGAAGTTAGGCATCCCTGCAGGTCCCGGCCAGAGCAGCTGAGCTGCCTCATTTGCATAATTAAAATATACAAATGATAATGGATTTTGTACTCAATTTCCAGCGGCTGTAAATTCGAGAAACTATGAAATTAGAATAACAGAGATGGAGCCCGCCTTGAGGTAATGAGGATGACAAGTTTTGACAGTAGGGGTGTTTATAACACTAGTTTCTCGCTGCAAAATAAATAAGTACAAAAAAGATTAGACAGTGATATTAGTTAATAGTTCCACGGGCAGTGGGGAGAGGAGATAGACTGGTGATTACCTCTGCAAATTTACGCTGCCTTTTTGACAAGCTCTCTCCTAACCTTAGGGGACACCTTTCGCCTGATTATGAGAAATTGAGAATGAATTAAATGCATAAAAAGGGTTGTCACAGATAGACAAAATAAAGGAAAAGAAATGAAATTAGTCTTGCCATTTTAGCTTGCCGCAGGAGGCGGGGGGGAGCGGGAAGGGGAAAACGCTGGGAGGGAGGTTTCAGCATTCCCACGAGGAGGAAAGGAAGAGATTGAAAGGTCCTGAATCAGGGCTGATTTCACAAAAAGAGGGGGAAATTCTCAGTATCCCAGGTGAAAATAGGGGAAAAAAATTGTGGAGCAGGTAATGTCCTGGCCACATCAGCTCCAGGTTCTGCCTGTGAACAAATGGTGCTTTTCCATGGACAGCTTTTTATTTTTAATTTCTCAGCAAATATTTTCTGCCTCTGTTTTTAAGCCTCCAGCTCTCCTGAGAGCCCCTAGGAACTGGGAATCTGGGCTGAGCTGGGGATGGGCAGGTCGCTTGCCATATCTTCAACTTCTCCTTGCACACACCTTCGAATTCACAGCTCTTTTACAAATACACACCCAAGCATAAACTAGCCCCCAAATATTTTGCGAAGCCAAACTGAAAATTGGTGTTTCCATTCTTGTCAACTTTTCACTTTGTCCCAAAGAATTAATTAACAGATGAAAGTGGTTACTAATGATTTTTTGTGATGTTTTTCTCTCTTGGTAGGACATTCAGAAGCATAAGGAGCCCTGTACCTGGTGAGACCAAAGCAGCGATGAGCAGATGCCCCTGGAAGGGTATGAAAGGGAAGAGTGGAGGGATGGAGCCAGGACCTCCTTGCAGTGAGCAGGATTTGTCTGCTTCCAGCTCCTGTGAACTGACCCTTGGCTATGCTGGTTTTGCTCTTTTTTCCCCCATTTTGCCCTGGTGGGAACCTCAGAGGTCAGCTCAGATGAAAATCCTGATTTTCTTTATTTTGTCGGCATGGATCCCATGCTTAAAGGGATTTAAAACCTCGATATTCCAATGATATTCTCATGATACCATTGACAACCTGTAACAAGGGTGGCAAAGGTGCAGGAAAGCAAAAGAGAGGGAAAAGGGGGAAAAATGGAGAAGAGGAGGAGGAGGAGAGTTGAGAGGAGGGAGAAGAAGGGAAGGCAAAGGGTTACCTGAAAAGCAAAGGGAGCAGAGGCATGGGGAGATCTGGGCTGGGGGGCTGCAGGGATCTGAGGGGACCCATCCCCACCCTCAAATTAGCAGCAGGAGCCCTTTCGCATCCTGCCTAGGGACGCTTTTGCAGCAGCTCCTTCTTCTCCTCTACTCGCCCATGGGTCAACGCAATCCAGTGCTCTGCGTTTCTCCTTTTAAATCTTGCCCGAGCGAATCCCCTGCTCCAGCAAAAGGTACCGCTAGTTTTCAGGCACGTCGAGTACAGATCCCCTTCCTCTCTTCCCCTTTTCCTAGCCTCCAGTGTGTTTTCAGCTCAGGTACAGCCATCATTTACGTTTTATAGTTTGCTTTACAGCATCTTGTTATGGCGTTATCTGTTAAAGAATGTATTTTTAATGTGTTTTATAGCGTGCTTTATAAATAAGTTATCAAAGAATGTACCTGCAGCTAGTGATCACTTAATAAATATTAATAAAGCAATTCCAGATGAGGCCATCATTAAGAGTGTTGCAGCACACCCACGCTAGTTACCTAGAAAGGGTTTCTGTGCTGGTTACCGAAAAATTTGGGAAGGCTGTGACGGGGACATTTGGGAAGAAAATAGTTTTGCGAAGTCCTTTTGGCTTTGAGTCCCAGACTGAGTAATATTTTTCATTAAATACCAATGGCAGATGGGAAGGGAGGTAAAAAAAAGGGAGAAGGACCCTGAAGATAAGCTTGGTTTGGTGTCCATAACAAGGAAGTAATCCAAAGGTGACTTAGTCCTGAGAATTATGGAAATTTAGTCAATCCTAGTTCTGCGTCCATATGACTGAATAGTCATTGCTCTCCAGACAAATCCATTTTGGTTCTAGCTAGAGTAGGCTTGAAAGCACTCATGGGTGTGAGATCTGGTGACAGGGTTGGGGCTTCTCTGTCCACACAGGTACTGATGGAAGGGACCAGATGGAGGAGACCACCGCTCCTGTGTCCTCAGTGGAAAGGGGTGGGGAGGTGGTGCTTTGGCTCCCTACCCATGCTCCTGTCCTAGGTTGCCTTCTGGACCGGCAAACCTCTGGCAATCACCTCTGTCAGACATTGACTTGTTTTTGCCATGTGGTGCCAGAGTTAATGATGAACATCGTGGATATATTTGTGTCTCCATCGACACCCAGCTCCTTTTCAGACTCTGCATGAGGTCTCGCCCACCCAAGCCTCCCTGTCCTGCTCCACAGCACTTATTCAGAGCTGTGTATCCAGCAGACCAGAGATGCTCCAGAATGGGAGAAAGTGCTTCATGGAGGAAGAGGCAGCAAATCATTGAACCATTGAATTATTAAGGTTGCAAGAGACCTGCAAGATCATCAAGTCCAACCGCAACCCAACACCCCCATGGCCACCAAACCATGTCCCAAGGTGCCACATCTACACATTTTTTGAACTCCTCCAGGGCTGGTGACTCCACCACCTCCACCTCCCCTTTTCTGCTCTCATTATGGGCCAGATATTCTCCTCCAACAGCACAGCAAGCGAAGGATGGGTTTGAAAGGCGCCTCCTCCCCTCCACAGCTCCCGTAATTGTCTTTGACACTGTTTATCATCTGCGATAATACAGCCGTGCCCTGTTACCTCCAGCTGCCCTAATTCGTGTTATCAGTCTGGCACCGGGGAGAGGGAGTGGAGGGGTAGGGCGGGGAGGTGAAGCCATTACGGAGCTGACAGGGCAGCGCGAATGGAGCGTGGTGATGGACTAGCCATCACTTGACCTGAACGCAAACATACATCCTATTGGATTGACCTTTCCCTGAGAGTAATGGATCTCCTCCTGCATCGTTTTTGCTACACTGCTGGCCATTCCAAGGAGATAGTTCCTGGTAATTAAGATAGATCCCTCATATAATCCACCCACAGTGACAATCAATAGGCGCCTCCGGAGGGATATTTCCAGATTATTGCTATGTCAGCACAACTTTTGGAAGCTTTGTGGATTTTACCGTGAGAGGTACAGTCAGGAAAGCAGCACAGGGGTGATTTCTGGGGAGGAAAGGTGTTTGTAGGAGCCATGCATGTGTTTGTAGGTATATATGCATGACTGTGACCTCTCTTGTTTGGGACGGGAAATACGCAATATTTATATACCCTAATACTGCAGTCCTGCATAATCACAAGCCTATTACGGCAGCAAAACCAGATTTGGGACTCATACTGTGAGAATGGCATTACTGCAGCCAAATCAAACCTCTTCTCCCACTCTTCTCAGCACAGAAGGCACTTTCTTACTCATGCTTCATCCTTTTCCATGTGTTTTTTGAGTAGATATAAGTCAGAGAACAAAGGTTCCCAGCGCTATATCCAAACACCAGGCTGTACTTTCAGAGGTGGCACTGGAAGAAAATGTTTTGTCTTCAACTGTAAATTGAGCATGGAGATGTTAGCTGGAGATGTGCCTCCAGGAGTGCATATGCAGAGAGTACAAGGGCCTCTTGCTTCTCTTCATCCACTCACTTTTCTAGCAGCTAGCCGAAGCTAATACTATGGTGTCTTCAAAATCCAAATCTGGATCAAGGAGTGGAAACTCCTGCATGTTACAGCTGTACAAAGCAAGAAGTTACCCAGTTTGTGCTGCCCTCTTTAGCAGGAGAAATTCTGTCAATGGAACAGAGGAGTTCGAAATTTTAAGTGGGGTTCAATTCCCTGTTATTTGAACCAGCTAAGTGAAGACACTTCCTTTGAGTTCAAGTCTATTCTAATAATTTAAGAGAAGATCTGGGAGCCATGGAGTCTCAGCATTACATCATTACATCTTCCACCATTTCCTGACATTCTCAAGAACATCTCTTTGCTTCTTTTTGACTCATTTTGCAGCAGGGTTGGCTATGTAATGCGTATTCACATCCCACCATAGAGTCTGGAAGAGAAATATGGATCCTAAAGAAACACTTTGAGGCCTCAAAGTACCAGAGAAGGCAATATACATCATATTTTATGGACTCTTAGTCTGTTTCTCCTTTGCTATAGACAACTGAAATAAAAAAATGTGCTGGGGCTACCCCAGTGCATGTTTGGGGGATTCAGTAACCCCTCTAATGGTACAGACTGGTAGCATTGGTGTTTTGGAGCTCCAGAGTGAGGGTTGGCTTGGCAGCTCTTGAATTGGGTGATAAAACCTGCGCTGATGTCAAGATGCTCTGAAATTTGTTCCCTTAGCCATATTGATCTAAGAAGTGGAGCCAAATGCGATGTTGGGATATGCGCTTTAAAAATGTCAAGGGGAAATTATTTCAAGCTCTGAATATCTATGAAGTTAATAACTTGGCTCTTCCCATTTCCCTTTTTAGCTGTTACTCTGGATCGGTGACCTGATTTTCCTGAAAGGGATATTTGGTGTGTCAGTGGAGGGATGCGAATGATTCCCGGTAAGGTTCAGGCACCATTTCTGTGACCAGAGCCTGGTCCTCTTGCACAGGGAAAACTCCAGAAAGTGGCATTTGCTTTCTTACTGAGCACTTTGCATTTACCTGATGTACATTTTTCATCTGAGTCATCATCTAGTCTGTCTTTGCTCTGGAAACGGCATTTCTGGATGTCCTGGTAAAAGGGAAATATAGAAAAATGCTCTCGCAAAACAGAATCTTTTGTGGAGGTCCCCGACCTTTGAATTACATTTCAAACACTGAGGCACAGAGTTACTCTCTTTTGTCTTCAGATTTTGTTGCTAACGTTTCCATGAATTTGTGGAACATTTCTGCTCTGTGTCCCTCCTAATCTTTTAAATCAGCTTTACATATCTTCTACGTCCACTCTGATCTTCATGGCTTTTCATGTGGTGGGCTTTTTCCATTATGGCTTTCCATTTCATGTTAGCACATAAAGAATAATGCATTTTATTGGAATAGCTATGTCACAGCAAAGATTATTCTTCTCCCTGTGGATGAAACCAGTTAGCATTGTGCCATGTGGCTCACATTATAACAATCTCACTCTGGCTGTGTGACCAAAACCTAATAATAGTATTTTGAGTGGAAATTCCTATTATTTAAATGCAGTTTCACCCGCTATACATTTTAGAGCCATAAAAGAACATTAACTGGTTCTTATTTTATTTGTTTTGTAATACTAAGATTTT
Organism: Mesitornis unicolor; assembly: GCF_000695765.1. Classification (NCBI taxonomy): domain Eukaryota; kingdom Metazoa; phylum Chordata; class Aves; order Mesitornithiformes; family Mesitornithidae; genus Mesitornis; species Mesitornis unicolor. The sequence continues at coordinate 12,491 of NW_010158036.1, forward strand.
ATATGAATTGATCAAGCTCTTAAAAAGTCAATTATATTTGTATTTCTCCACACTACTGCATGTAAAATTTGTAAACAAAAGTGAAAAGACAATCTATCCACCACTCAATCAATGTAAAACCCTGATTAAAATGTACGGGTTGCTTTTCTGATCGGACTAAAGAAAAAAGCATCTGATGGATGGTTTCTGTTAGACCAAATCAGCACTGTCCCTTTGGTTGCACAGAAGCAAACCCCACCGGGGTGGAGGAACAAGCCTTTAAATATAGGTATTTCTTGATTTTCCATTTGGGTGAAGATATGCAATACCAAAACAGAGCTACTTCAGAAAAAATATGCATCTGAAGTTTTTACTGAGCAACTCTAGAGCTTATGAGAGTTTCTAAGTTTACTAATGACTTTTTCCTCCTTAAAACATTACCAAGTCAGTGACACGATTGCCAGCCAGTACAAGTCCATCAGATCAGTCATTGGCTTAACATAAGGATGGGCTTTGGAAAAAAAATCCCCGAACTCTTCAGTGATTCACTCGTTTAATCTGATCTTGGAAATAATTCCTAGCAAATACAAGAATACGGATATCTTCTGATCTTGAGAAACAATCCTTTTTCTGTTCTGTGATTGTGGATTAATATCATTCTGAGCTCCAGTGAAAGGGGCCATTATAAAAATGAGGTTGGCTAAGATGATTAAACGTTATTTACAGAAAGGACATGGGTTTGATTAAATCACAGGGAGGGGGGTCCATTTTACGGTGACAAGGAAAAATACACATCATTCAACAGACGTGCTTGCTTCATTTCAGTAATTAGGGACTAAAGTAACTTGGACAGTCTGTCAGCTTCGATATGGTGGAGTTAACTAGTAGATCATGTAAATAAAAGCTGTTTGATTAGATCAGAAATTAAAGGGCCATCATTTTCCCTGTTATCTTGCAATTTCCCATTGAGGTCTTTGAAATGCTATCGTCAAGCAGACATCTCCAAGAATAATTACTTACTGGGTTGTATTTTTTAAAACTCATTTCATAGTTTCTCTTTCTAGGTTTCTCTCCATCACCTAGAACCCAGGTAAATGATGAAATTTTGGGAGGATCTTGCTAGACACCTCCATGAGGGTGATGTTAGCAGGGCTCAGCATCTGAAGTTCCTATCTGCTACTCTTTTCAAAATCAGACTCTAATAATTTCTGCTATAAGCATTTTTTACCTAATCTTGCCTAATTACTTAAACCAAGGATGCAGGTTATGCATCCTGAGGTGTATGGGATGCAGCTGCATGGCCTTCCAGGTCTTTCTGGCCCTTGGGAAGGATTGCCAAATCAACCTGATGGCTGAAGTCGCTCTCTTTTTTTGGGAGGTCTGTTAGGCCTCTGACTGTTTCCAAAGTGACAAAGTAATTTCCCAAGTTTTCCAAGCTTTTCCAAGGGTTTTATGCTTACACAGCTCATGTCAAAAGAGTTGCCTGGTTGCACTTCATTTTGGGCACGTTCTTAATGTCTGTATAATCAGTACCTGAAGCATCACATTTGTCTGGATTCTGCTTCCAGAGCCAACATGGATATTGGTGACGGGGAAGTGCAAGGCAGGTGTGTTCCTGTCTATCGGTAAGGAGTTCATACCAGTTACTTTTTGTCTTGATTTCTTTTTCCTTTTGTGGCACATAAAAATATTTTGAATAAGTTGATCAGCTCCAGTGGTCTCCTGTGATGCAATAAGGTACATTTTTAGGCCCATAAAAAACAGAATAGGATTAAAACCAGCATTTGAACAACATTGTTCCTGGCAATGGCACAAGTTCCTTTCTTTCCAGGTCTCTTTTGTTATTTTTCTTTATTATGTACACTGTAGTTGCATCAAAAAGTGTCATTTGGAGACCATTGCACAAAAGTGTTGTGCATGAATATGTATCTGAAAAAACATTTCTGGCAAATAAGCCTTAAAGAGTTTTTCCACTTATAAATTTCATTGCTGTTTCCACCACACTTTCCTTTGGTCACGGCATTGGCTCAAAATGCCTTTTGTTATACGCAAATTGCCGTTTTTATTCCTTGTTTGCATGATGTGATGGCTGCTGCCCTTCTGGGAGCGGGGAGTCATGGATGATACAGTAAGATGCCAAAAACCAGCAAGACTTTGGACAGAATAAAGACGACAGTCATGGACCTCGATATAGCTATTCCAAATTTACCTATTAATTATATAATAATCATACTAATTCTTCCTCCTGTATACACATCTACTGATTAGGTCTCTGGCACCTTTGCTTTATTCTACCTGACCCATCTCTGGAAACCCATGTGAGGATGGCAAGCATGAAAGCATGGTGTCGTGGTTTAGGGCTGGGCTGGGCACTAAATTCTGCACAGATGCTCTCTATTAACCCCTCTCCCTTCTTCAGAAGGGAAGAGAAAAGAGACTAAGGGAGAGAGACTTTACAGGTTGGAAAAGAAATCTAACAGATTATTTAAACAATAATACTAGTACCATAGGGTAATAATGTAAATAGGAAAATAATGGAATATATACAGATATGTACAAATATATCTACAAAATCAATATAAAATCCTCCCCCAATGATTATGATGGCACCAGAGGCTCTGGGAGCACTGGAAAAGTCCCAGTGCAGATGCAGCAGCAGTGGGAGCTGGTGCAGGAACACAGGGATCAGGATCAGAGGCAGAAGAACCAGCAGGGTCTGCTGGGACTTGGGCCATTGCACGATCGAGACGAATGGAAGGGTCCAAGATCGGGACCTTCCAAGAAGGGTCGAGACCTTCGGCTTTACACTGAGTATGACGCATGTGGGATGCAATACCTAGTTGGTCAGTTATGGGTCCACTTTTTCCCCTGTAGGCGCAGACATGGCACCCAAGGTAAGACAGTGGCCTTGAGCTTATCGTTGTAGCAGCACATACTGGAAAACCATGCTGCTAGTTTTCAGCAAGTTCAGCCACATAAAAGAGACTGAGCTGAAAGTAAAATCACTAAATTAGTTCTATTTAGCTCAAACCAGAACACATGGGAAGAAATCAACCCTCCTGTTGAGTCCTCACCCAACCAGTGCTTCCAAAGCTCTGTAGCTAAATGCTGTGGTTGTGTTCATACACTTCCCTAAAATAAATAGCCCAACTGCAGAGCTGTGTATCCCCTTCCTTGCTCCAGTAGGTCAACATCCATACTAAATAACTTACATTTCTTCCTTGAGCTCTGGCCCTGGCTCCCATGGGCTTGCTGAAGCTATCTACTTCACCTCAAAATTGCCACTTAATCTCTGTACCAATCTTTCCCCACCAGTGAGATGAGAACAGGGACGATGATCTGTTAATGCTTCCAAAGCAAGGGTGGAAGGCACTGAGTGTAATTTTAATAAATGATAGTGTGAAAATTTTCTCTGGTCTGCCACTTTCTCTTGCAGATCATATAAACCACACAAACTATGTTGTCTTCTTCTAACACTCCCTTCACTCTAATGGAGTTAATCTGATTTAATGCATTTACCATCCCGAGTTACATTTTAAGTGGCACACTCCTGACTGCAAAGGGTAACCTTTTAATGACATTTCCCACATTTCCTTTGGCAACCTCCTTTCTCCTTCGGGAAGAGAGAGCCCAGACCCTGCACTTTTGCACAGCTCCAGCCAAGTCGAGCCCTGTGGCTCTAACCAGCCTTAATGACAGATGATGCACATCTCACCAGACTAAAAAACCTACCGTAGAAACTTGAGATTTGAACCCCATGACTAAATTTGCAGCCCAGGGTTTGGGAAAGGTGTCGCTGCCCTTCGGTGCTGTCTGCTGGAGGATGCTTTGCTGCGTTAGCGCGCTCTGTGCTGTGCACATTGGGCTTTTCTCCTTCTGCCGCGGTTACAGTTGGCACCATTAAACTCTCGGTGTTCACTGCCTGGGGATGTGCAATTATTGTGGAGCCTTCTCCTAGTTACAGTAGGAGACACCGCGTTACTGCAGTCACTACGGAGTGACAAATGAGGTTTTAATGACACCTACTCTACCTGGAATTATCTGTAAACTACAATTAAGGAAGTAGCTACTCAAGGAATTAAAGATCAGAGAAAAATGACATGCTTTTATGGTGACTTATGGGGAGATCTGCACATTCATGATAGTTTTCTGTGGAGCAGGTTGGAAGACGCAACAGAATACAGCATAGTCAAACGATCTTTTCTCCACCATCCTTGCAGCACGCCAGCCCCGCAGTAGAGCTTTTCAGTGGTGTCAATCTGCAGGGGCTCCACTGCAGTCAGTGGTCTAATGTAGACTTTACTGGCCCATGTGTGGTGGATTTTGAAAAGTCAGTGTGAGTTTTGTTGATGCGGTAAATTTAGATGTCTTACTCTGCCACCGTAGGGTCTGAATGTATAGAGAGCTGCCAGGTATTTGCGAGGGGCCCTGAAAAGAAACACAGTCTTGTTTGCAAGAACAAATTACCCAGTCAAGTAGCAGGAGATCCAAAGGGGCTGCGGCGACCTGCTCATTGTTTTAGGGGTCCCAAAACTGGGGGGTGTCCAATGCATCTTGTGGTGTGGTCCTGAAGCAGGTATTCAGCCTGCCCTTGTGGTGGTGGTGTTCACAGAGGGGACCTCTGTGGTCTTCTCTTGCAAACATGTCCTTGTGGAGGAGTGGTCCCACTGTTTCGCAAGAAGATGAAGGAGCAAAAGAAGAGCAAAACAGAACTTTTAAAAAAATTATATCTCTCTTTAGTCAAATGTGCTGGAGCCACTGAGGCTAAACAAACTCCCTAGGATTTCATCCTACAAAACCATCAAGCTGTTTATGCACATGCAAAAATATTGACTGTGTCTAATATGATTTTATCATGGGAACAACTCTGATGGCAAATCTGCAGAGCATCGCCCAGGCAAAACTTGCCAGGTATTAAAAATAGAATTACACTAAGCAAAGCCTTTTTGCTTAGTCATCTTTCCTTTTCTGTGGTATTTTATTATTGCTATTCCAATGTGCTGGTTATTGAGTATATGATTATTCTTTCAAATGAGTTTGGACAGCGTCTATAGCTTTGTAGCAATTAAGAGGCCACAGACTTTAGCAGCTCAGGAGAAATGGAGTAGGTTTTAATAGCTTTATTTATCTTTAGCTTCTGCAGAGCTGTTTGGACTTCCTCAATGGTGGGCAGTTTTGTATCAATAAAAGGATGCTGGAACTTATTTCTTGTAAATGCAAGTAGGTCATTATCAATGGCGTGGGGAGCCTTGCACAGCGCTTGAGCGAGACGCTTTCTCTCTTAGCTCTGTCATCAATTACGAGGCTGCCAATGAATCTTGGAAAATGTGAACAAAAGCATTTTACGACCCGCCTCAATAAAAGTCTGGCAGGCTGCGATGCTTCCTTGCTGCTGTTAATTGTCTTCCTCACGGTGCCTGCTGCCAGCTTTCAGTGTGCAACACCTACATTTACCTGAGGGCCATGGAGTGAAGTCTTGACAGGTAAGCCAGGTAGCCAGTACTGTTAAATTAACTCTTCCTGCTTTATCAATTCTTAATAGATATTTCACACATCACACAAGTTACATGTGAAAAGCCCTTCCCATGTGTTAATTACAGGTGCAGGTTTGGGAGGGGATGAGGGCTGAGAACTGGTCTCAGTGCCTCAGCTTTGTTTTCTCATTTAAATGACGAGAAATCAGCCCCCTGACACAATCTTACAGTCCATCCTCTTCATTGGCTTGTGGCTGTCGGTAGCTTTTGTGCCTGCGTCTGGCGTCTGTGTTTGAAAGATCGGTTGCAATCTGATGGGCAACCAGAAAACAAAACCTCTCTTTACTTTGAGGAACATATCTTATTGACAGAAGCTCAAACATTGAGATTAACTTGTCGCTAAATGCTGAAATTGTATAGGAAGAATGGGAATTGGTAAAGTCCATTATGGGAAATTTGTACCCTGCTCTGTTTCATTGGCTTCTTTCCTTGTCAGGAGATTAAGAACCTTAATTTCCTGGACAATTTTGATCTATGATACTCTCAGCACTGTACACATAAGTTTGTGTCCTGAGTTCTTGCTCAGTGCTTACTTATGGCAGTTCCCACTGGAGCTATCGAGCAGCTTTACTCTAGCGGCCCACAGAAACCAAAGCTACGCCAAGCCATGTTTGAGCCAGAAACTTAAAATGCCACAGCAGAATATTCTTGTACAGCTTTCACTGCATTATAACGACAGAGTCTGAGAAACTTCAGCATCCTCAGGTGTTTTCTGACTCAAGCCAGCACACCAAAGAGATCAGATTATCAAAATAAGATTGAATAGCGGTGCGTAATGAGGGAACCTTTTCCAGTCCTCATTGCCTGACATGTCTCTTAACAGTGGTTCACCTTCCACAAAATGAGGGCGCCATTGCCTCCTGCTTTTAAGGCAAGAGACATTGATATTCTTCATCCTTAGTGGCATCCTGAGGGTTATAGTTCGTGCCGAAACAAAGTTCTTCAACACTTCTGGTTCAACTGATGCGAGTAAATCCGTGCATTAATGGCAAATTGTTGAGTTGCAGGTGCAAATGATCTTTAGGGATTTGCTCAAAGTGTAATTTTCCTTTGCTTAGCTGTCATTTTTCAATTATTCTTTCTCCTTTATAAAAAAAATTGAGTTCTCAATGCCCTAAAATTCTTACTAGCTGGATGTCATTATTTCAGTGCAAAAGAAAGGCCACTTACATACACACACACACACACACACACATTTATAAATTAGTAACATATATGTTGACATACATTTTGAGGAGTATAAATTCACCATTTTGACATAAAAATAATCTTTTGCTAGTCATTTTGTTTAAATTAAACACACCCCTGTGTTGCAAGGACAGAGACGGGGAGCTGAAGTTCAGCGCAAAGTTGTCAAGCCCGTCTGGCGAGAAGCAAACCCAAATTTCTCACCTGATTGCTCTTCACTGCCTACAGGGTAAATATTCCAAATGATGCACAGGAGGTGTGTGGACAAAACCTATTAATAAATAATTGGTTTTGTAGCTGTGCCTCCTGCACACTTTTTTTTGAAAATTCCCTTCTCTTCCTTGCCTCCAAGTGTCATTCATGGGAATCTATAGAAAAAAAGACCAAAGAGTAAATGCATGGTAGAAAGTAGTGCTTAAGGGAAGAGCTCTCAGCTGTATTCCCCTCCGTCTGAGGTTATGAAGGCAGATAGGATATTTCTTCACATTGAAGGACATTTTTGTTGAATGCATATTCCACATCACGTAGCATTTTTTCTTATCATTGCACAGTAACAATCCCTAGAAAGAGGAATATAGCCCTCAGGCCTCATAATATCATCCTTTATTAGAAATAAGAACAAAGGATGCAATTAAAATACAAATATTTCACATCCCAGAGGTCTAGATACTGCTTGACAGTTCCCTGGTGGTTCCCCCTTTGAAGAAATGTCACGGATGTGGATGCTCGGGAGGGGTAGCACCGCTGTAATGGGAATGGGAATGTGGTTAAAAAGACACAGAGACGCTGCTGGAGAAATAAAGAAGGAAACCTTTTAAGGAAATTTTCTCTAGATGGTTAGGAAATCTCCTGAAGGCAGTGCCCGAAGCCCCTGGTGTTGGGGTCGTTTAAGTTTTGAGCAGGCAGGGGATAGATTTTCCCTTGAAGATGGGTGGGAAGAGAAGTGGGAAGCCCTGATGCAAACCATGGTGTGATGGTTTGGCTGAGAGCTTCTCCAGGACCTGGGCTTGGTGGCTTGCAGGTCACAGCCTTTCCCTGTGTCTCTCCTCTCCTTGGGATGTAACCTTCCTGAAGCTCCTGCATGGACACAGTCTTGGGCTAAATCACTACTGCCTAAATCCCTTTTGGTTTGAAAACCTCTTCCAGTATAACATCAATATAAACATTCTGTACTAGTTTTCCTCTCTGAAAGATTCATTGTTAAGTTCATGGGAAAAAAAAGACCCAACACAACCTTCTGTATCCTGCTGGGCCAAAAAATAATCACACAAAAAACCAATCCCTTTCTGGCATTTGCAACTCCAAGAGATCAGTAATACCGCAGTCTGGAACAGTACTGATAAATCACATTACCTGGTAATGTGGCACATATTATTTTACTAAAAGTTCATCCAGGTTGGCTCTTTCTGTGCCACAGAAGCTGGTATTCACTCCCAGGTGAACAGCACTATTTCACTCTAAATTTCTTTAAAATGCTGGTTGAAAAAGTTCCAGTGCCCAAGCAATCAGGTACATTTCTGGATTAACAACATTTCTGGTTGTTGTTAGCCTAACAGATCTCCAAATATTTCTGTCCAAGTCACTCCATGCTGGTGGAAGACCCAACCTGGACCCCTCTTCTGCTGCCCTCTGCAATAGCTATACACTCTGATTTTTCCTGCCATCTGTAATAAACATCACATGAGTTGCACTCAAAAGGTGGAAAATGTCCTAGATTTTGGAAGGACTTCCTCTGGGAAAAGAAAAGGAAGATTTGGGTACTCTAACGCTGCAAAAGTGGCTCTGCTGGTAGCGCATCCTGCACCAGGAGCTCCCTCCATGAGCGTCCACTGCTGCAAACCCAGGGTAGCTCCCGCCTGTGGCTTTGTGTTCTTATAAAATTCAAGATTTATCACCCCTTGACAATCGATTGGCCATTCCTAGATCAATACTTACCACTTGGGTCAATTAATCTTGATATTCACTTTAAGAGTAGTCAGTATCTACTTATTGATTTTAAGAATAATGAAAAGTAAGTACATGGGACCCAATCCCCGGGCTCTTGGTTGGGGCAAATCTCCCACCGCAGCCAGGCTTGGAGCAGACTCCCTGGGGCTTTGCAATTCCCATTTTGCCTTTTAAATTCTTAAATTTAGACTCTAATTCTTAAATCTCTTTCTCCTTTCCTGAAGGCTTCATGCCACTCAAAGATACAAGGTGCCCTTGTGACATTTCCAAAATGTATGAGGAGCAGTTGAAGAGTGCTGGGATGAGACAGCTTCTTCGGTGCTCATGTGAGGTTTCTTTGACAGGCTACTGGCACCTGTTAGAGCAGTTATTCTCCATATGAAATATTAAAGGCTGTAATTGCCAAACTAAGCTCTGATGTTTCATGGTTCGGACCACTCACTGTTTCTGCTTACCGTGTTCAAAGTGGTGCTGTGAATTTGTTGCTGGTACTTAACCAAGAAAATTAAATTGAACATCTCAGAAAGATAAATAAATTTCAAAATTTTTAGGCAGTCTTTGATCACCTGTGAGAATTTTGCCTGATAAAGCTCAAGGAACCATAAAATTTGGCCCTGTAGTATTAATTGATGTGTTTGCAGTGCATACAGTTTTACACATGAAATGTAAGAGTATATTTCTTTGACTTAAATAAAACCCACTGGTGTATCTGTAAATTCTTTCATGACTACAAATTATATCCTGGAAAGTGTTCATGAAACGTATAGCTATTTGTATTCTCTGTAGTATTATTTCTGTATCTTTAGAAAGCTCTGAGAAAAACAAATGAGCTGTCAGTTTAGAGTGACAATATGTTCAATAAGATGGAAACGACCTATCTAATATTTGCAAAAGTAAAATAAAAAATTACTCCCTGGAGGTAATTTTTAATTTTGGAGTTTTGCGCAAGATAGTACAGAAGGCCAAACCACGGCTGTAACCAAAATGCACCTCTCCTCAATTAGTTGTCAAAATGAGATTTTTGTTCTTCTA
>NW_010158037.1:0-586 GCF_000695765.1 Mesitornis unicolor
CATGTCCCCCACCTGTGTCCCATGTCCCCCATCCCCTGTCCCCTATCCCAGTGCAGCCCCATCCCCCGTTCCCTGTCCCATGTCCCCTGTCCCCAAGCTCAGTCCCATCCCATCCCTGTCACCACACGTGGCCCCCTCCCATCCCCTGTTCCCTGTCCCGTGTCCCCTGTCCCCATGCTCAGCCCTGTCCCTTCCCTGTCACCACCCCCCGCCCCATCCCGCCCCGTTCCCTCTCCCAGTGGCCCTTGTCCCCAGGCTCAGCCCTGTCCCAACCCTGTCACCACCCCCAGCCCCATCCTGTGTCCCCTGTCCCCCGTCCCGTGACCCCTATCCTGGTGCAGCCCCATCCCATGTCCTGAGTCCTGTGTTCCCTGTCCCCGCGCTCAGTCCCATCCCACCCCTGTCCCCACATACAGACCCAACCTGTGTCCCCCATTCTGTGTTCCCTGTTCCTATTCCCTATCCCAGTGTCCCCTGTCCCCATGCTCAGTCCCATCCCATCTCTGTCACCGCAGGTGGCCCCATCCCATCCCATGTCCCCTGTCCCATGTCCCCCATTCTGTGTCCCCTGTCCCCATACTCAGCC